>NC_012870.2:30244000-30374229 GCF_000003195.3 Sorghum bicolor | reverse complement strand
AAACCTCAAACACTGCCCACCCGCAAGGGGGGCCATTTTAGGATACCGCCCAACATGTCATGGAACGCGAGAGAAGAGATGGATTGTCCACCCAAGGCCCTTTCCGCAACCTGCGAGCTCCCAGCGGCGTCGGGGTTCCACTCCGGCAGAACCGCCGTCCAGTTAAGTGAGCGGGGAGCGGGCTCCTGCCGCGGCGGGAGGTGCCAGCCTCGCCGCCCCAGCGACAGCGCGAGTTCCAGCTCCTCTCGCGCCTCCTCATTCCCCTCTCCCTCGTCGCCAGCGCCACCGCCAGCGCCCTGCACGCCCTTCATCCGGCCCCCATCCGCCATGCCCTCAGGCCAAAAGACCAAAACCAAACCCTAGAACCATCCCCGGCGCCATTTCCGGCCGGCCAGACCCGAACGCGCCTCCCCCCACGCTTAACCCGACGGAACTCACCGATTTGACACCACGGCACGGTGAATTCCACCGGATTCGGCCGAATCGGCGTGGCCCAGCCCCGCACGGCCACCGGAAGTGCTGGCGCGCACGACACAGGAGCGAGTCCTCGGCGAGGTGGGCGGGGGCTGCGTCTCGTCGCGTCCGTACACGTATTCTCGAGTGGAGCCGCACCAGCCGGGCGGATCTGCGCGGCGCGGAGACGGCGGTGGTGGCCGCAGGTTGGCGAGCGCTCGGGGAGCGGGGGCAGGGAGAGGGTGCGGGGGGGTGGGGTGGGGGTGGGGATTGAGAGGGACGGCTCGGACATAGGGGGAGATGGGGCGCGGCCATATTGTATGGTTCGATCATCGATGCTATTGCCTGACGGGTAGGGCCGGGATGCCAGTGAGCGGTAGTTTTCTGCTGGGCCGTCTTCTTCCGTGGGCTTTGCGCTTGCTCAGTGCGCCTCGGGCCCAGGATAGTTGCGCTCTCGATAGCAGAATACCGATGACATGTGGGCCACGTTTAGCAGTGTTTATGATAGGTCCCACGTCCATCTGTGCTTCTGATCGGCTCTTTTTTATTCAATCACAGTCGATGACATGTTGGGTATGATAGTGGGGTCAGAACGTCAGTGTTTATATATAGAGTATAGTATATACTAGGATTGGTACGTGCGCTTTGACTGCGGATTTGCCCACGAGACAGGGAAGGGACAGGTGGGCCACTTATGTCTCTCACGGGGGTGTGCTACATGCAGTATGTTTGCATAATTCTATACCAAGGCGGCCCCACGTGTCATCGAGCTTGCTCCTCTAGTGGCTGCGACCACGGTCAGCTGTGATCCAAGTTTGACTTCGTAATACGCGTGTTTAGACGCTGAACACTAAATATAAATTAAAAAATAACTAATAACTATTATATAATTAGTATATAATTTATGAGACGAATACATGTGCTATCTGGAAAAATTCTTTTCACAAAATAGAATATGCCCTGCCAGGTAAAAAAAGGCAGCGTATGCTATGGAAACTAGCTTTGTCTGCAAACTACGCAAACTCAAATCACGACCACATCTTTCTAATCTAATGGCCAAAGGTTAAGGTAGAGTAATTTAACACTTAAACCCCCCACGCATGCAATCTAATATTGTTTTTTGCACCCAGCCCAGCGTTGTTCCATCGTTCTGTTCCGTCTCGCTCGTGGCCGATCGAGATTGCGCTGTTCTTCGCACGATAGAACCTATCGCCGCCCTTCGTCTCCATCGCGATCCCGCCCCCGCCCTCATCGATCGTCGCGACTGGAGTCTGTCTGCCATGGACACTGCCGCTGCCCACGACTGGACTCACGATCATGCACGGCCCCTCGTCCCGGTCGTGTCCAGCGCCGCCGCCCCCATGGAGACCGTTGTTGCTGCATTGGAGGGCAACGCAGGAGTCAGATTAGGGCTTCCTGGTCCACGCGCGCCAACCTACGACACCTTCGTCATGGTAACCGCAGCTGCCGCCATGGAGACTGATGATCTCGTCCTCGTTGTTGATCCCATCATCACGATCGACGCCGTCGACGTCGGAGTTGGAGCCCACCTTGAACAGCCAAGCACACCTAAGCCAAAACCTTCTCCAAGTTTAGTAGTAAGTTGCATAGAATATTTTTTTAAAAAAAAAGAACTAGTTTGCCTGGTCTGTTGCTCATACAATTTTACACTTGTATAGGACACAAATTGCAAAGAACATTTGAAGCCTATGGTTGGAATGATCTTTGATACTCTCACATATGTGGAAACATTTTACAAATCGTATGCACATGAAGTTGGTTTCTCTGTTCGTGTTGGTCAGGACAAGAAGAAAAATGATAAAATATTATTCAAACGGTATTGTTGTTCAAGGGAAGGGTACAGACAGGAGAGCATAAAAAAAGTTAGTGGTGAATTCGAAAAAAAAAGAAAGTCACCAAATGTGTTGTCAGGCACATATTGTTGTCAGGTTTGATAGTGACAAGAAGTATCGAATATATTCAATGGTTGAGGCGCACAGCCATGGTTTTGTGTCGCCAAATAAGAGGCATTTGCTACGATCCAACCGAAATGTCAGTGAGAGAGCAAAGAGTACTTTGTTTCATTGTCATAAGGCTAGCATTGGCACTTCACAAGCATATCGACTTCTCCATGTCAGCGAGGGTGGGTTTGAAAATGTTGGATGCACAAAGAGGGATTTGCAAAACTATTTCAGTGACCTCAGAAAAAGGATGCAGATGCACAAATGTTTGTGGCACAACTTGAGCGAAAGAAGGAAGTAAATTCTGCCTTCTTTTATGAGTTTATGGTGGATGAACAAGGACGGCTTGTTCGTGTATTTTGGGCAGATGCTATATGCAGGAAAAACTATAGTGTTTTTGGTGATGTGTTTTCGGTAGATGCAACATATATCACCAACCAGTATAACATGAAATTTGTGCCATTTACTGGAGTCAATCATCACTTGCAAAGTGTTTTCCTTGGGCGGCATTCTTAGCAAATGAAAAGATTGATTCATATGTATGGTTGTTTAAGACCTTTTCTTAAGGCCATGGGTGGAGTAGCACCTCATCTAATCTCAACAGATGAAGATGCGAGCATGATGGCTGCTATTGCTCAGATTCTACTAGATACAGCTCATAGATTTTGCATGTGGCATATCATGGAAAAGGTACCTGAGAAGGTTGGGCCATCTATAAGAAAAGATGAACAACTTTTGGAAAAACTAAACAAGTGTGTTTGGGGGACTGAGAATTCAGATGACTTCTGTCACAATGGAATTCTATCATAACTGATTATGAACTCATGGGGAATGAATGGTTTTCTACTAGATTTGCCATTCGAGAATCATGGATTCTGATATACTTTTTGGACATACCTCTAGCAGAAATGCTTAGGACTACATCACGATCGGAGAGTGAGAATTCTTTTTTTAACCGTTTCATTCATAGAAAGTTGACCTTTGTTGAGTTCTAGCTAAGGTTTGACACAGCTTTGGAGTGTCAGCGCCAAGAGGAGTTGAAAGCCGATAATGCAAGTCTTCATAGCACTCCTAAATTGATGACACCATGGCCCCTGGAGAAGCAATGTAGAGGGATATATACACACGAAGTTTTAAGTAAATTTCAGGAACAAATCGTAGCTGCAAGAGACCATTGCATTATTTAAGGTATTTTAGAGTGTGAAGATACAAGATGTTTCACCATCAGCAGCTTAACTAGAAAAGAGCGAGTTGTTCATATGAACAAGTCAAACATGTTTGGTAGGTGCTCCTGTAAATTATATGAGTCATATGGCATCCCATGTCGTCATATCATACAAGTGCTTTGAGTCGAGAAGCAAAATGAGATAAGATGTAAAAGGTGTGTATTGTATTATTTTTTCTATGGCTATTTTGTTTCCTTCTGTATAGGCCAACAATCCTTATGTTTCATTTTATAGGGAACTATTCTTTGATAAGGAAGGGAACCTACTAGATGAAAAGCCTAAGGATCCCATGGAGGTGGCAATGTAGAAAAAGATTTTAGAATCACGCAATAAGTTTGAAGATCTTATCCAAATGGCCAAGACCTTAGAACAAGGGATATACTTTTTATGTTCTAGTTTATCCAACCTAGTAAAACCTCTCCAACAAATCACGCCTGCTATGACAATTGATAAATAGGAGGAATATGAAACTTTCCTGGGTAACAAAATTCTAAATGAAGTCGATATACTTCCACCAACTGATATCACGTCAAAAGGGAGATCCAAAAGAATTAAGAAGGGTAAGGAGAAGAAGGTTGGAAGTGGATGTCAAAATAAAAATAAACAGAAATGTCGAAAATGTAACCAAGTTGCGGATTATGATGCACACAATTGCCCAATCAATGTTGTTGGCTGATATTTTTTCACTTGGAATGTTTGATTGATCAGCACTATTATCGAAGTAAATATGCAATTCTGAGAATTATTTGCAATTATTTATTGTCCATGTGTCACTGGTAGTTCATTTTGCAAGCTCATGTGTGCAATTGTTGATCGCCATGCATGCTATTGTGCAATTGCATGGACCTGTTCATGGCCCTGGGACCTACGTGCAGATGATTGCCTGCAGTTCACATGCAATTTCTGGACCTGCCTGTAGTTCCCAAATCTATATCTCTTATATAGATAAACCCCACTAGCTAGTTCTTTTGACATACAAAGCATCCACATCATCATCCACTTGAGCATCCCACTAACTAATTCTATTGCCATGCAAAGCGTCCACATCAACATCCACTAAATCATCCCACTAATACATTACCCCACCATGCAAAGTGTTCACATCATTATCCACTAATAAATTGAACTAATACATATCATTTATCTTGCATCTATGTTATTCACATTAGCAAACCAAATCATTTTCTAACATATATTTAGTTGTCCATATATGCTAGAATACTAAAAATCATCCACTAACATATATTATGATAGTATAATTTTACTGGTAATTCCCGCAGCAACGCGCGGAGCATTCTCCTAGTTAAAAGGGATGAAAAAGGGACGTTATACTATTCCAAAAACCATTCGGTGAGATGATTTCTGACTGCAGTTCACAAATTAAAAGCGATTTGATTTCCGGAAGGGAGCATGAATTATTTAGATCTTCTCAGTGCTATCAGTATCTATAGTGTGCGGTAAACACGGTCTGCATGGTGATGGTAGGTAGTGCTCCATACTGTTCGGGTTGTATTGCGCTGTTCTTCGACGCTGGGGCCACTAGCAGGACAGAACGACACTAGGGCTGGGTAAAAAAAGATTAGATTGCATGCGTAGGGGGGTTTAAGTGTTAAACTACTCCACCTTAACCTCTAGCCATCAGATTAGAAAGACATGGTCTTGATTGGAGTTTGCGTAGTTTGCAGACAAAGCTAGTTTCCATAACATACGCTGCCAAAAGAAAAAGTTAGATATATATATATATATGCATGACATGTACTACACTACTACACTCTCTGAGGCGGGTAGGAATGTAAACCGCTCCGAGATGGTCGCTTTTTATTAACCAAGGCGGTTAGAAACCGTCTCGCAAAATCTATTTACGGAATCGATTATTATAAAATAGCCCGCCTCCAGAATTAGGCCTATTAACTGAGGCGGGCAGGTTATAAGACCCGCCTCGGTTAATATTCTTGAGGCCCAACAGATCCAGGCAAGGTCCGATAACTCTTTGCAGTATATATATGCCAAACCCTAGCACTCACTCCCTCACCAGCCGCACCCACCGCATTCCCTTTCTTCTCTCACTCAGAAATTGATGTCGGCCTCCCTCCCAATCCTCTCCCTCCCTCTCTCACTCTTCTCCCTTTCTCCCTCACTACAATAGGCACGAAGCGAAGGCGGCCAACCAGTTAGGGAGGCACGCGCGCGGTGGTGCGGAGGCGCGGCGCGGCCTCATGGGCACGGAGGCACGTGCGTAGCGGTGTGGACGCGCAGCGTGATGGTGTGGACGTGAGGCGTCTTGGCCTCACGGGTGTCACGACATAGTGGGTAGAGTCACGGTGGCCCAGCCTCATCTCCTCTTCCGGCGGCACAGTGGGTCGAGCTTGCGACGACGATGGTGCGACCTGTAACGGCACGGATCCAGCTCCCGCCGCGTGGATCCACCTTCCCGGTGGCGGATCCAGTTCTGGTCGTACTGATCCACCTTCCCAGTCGTGGATCTGGTAGTGGCAGCCCCCCAACAACAAATGAAGACCGGGCGTGACCGCATCTACTGACGGCGGAGGCGGCGGCGTGTGGATGGACCTGTTGGGCCATGAATTGGCTCACGGGCCTGTCCATGGATTTTTCTTTTATTTTTCTTTTTCTATTGACCAGGGCGGGCATGGAAACCGCCTCGGTTAATGCTTGGTTTACAACGACCTTTGAATGGAGACGTTTTCTTTGTCCGTCTTCTAAAATTCGAAAGGCCCGCTTGTGTTAATTTTTTTTATAGTAGTGCTAATTGAACTTCATATACAATCTATGAATATAACGATATTGAAAAGCATCTAGGCCCCTATTGAGTTTCGGTGATTAATGACAATGTTGATTACTATGACTAACATGTGTTTTGCAGAGGCAAAGTCATTAGTGTTAGGTCATGGTAATGTTGATCAATGGACTAGAAGGTTCATGCCTACTTAATGGTGGAAATCATTTCAGTTTTCAAAGGATGGTTGGACATCGTCGGGACTAGACTAGGTCTAAGTGCCATATGGTGAAGAAGGGCACTTAGAGTAGTTTAGAACTTTGTTTTCCTTTGACCGTACTATTAAGAGGGGCATTAAATGGGTAGCTTGACCTAGGCAAGGCTTTAGGTTTAGGTGTGGTGCACACTTGGTAAACCTAGCACTAGGCAGCTCAGAAAAAGTCCTTAGATCGAGAGGAACAAACTTCGTTTTGGAAAGATCACGTTTCGACAAAGTTTGGGTGTTTAAGTAGGCACCGACGTAGCACTCGACGCTATGTGAGTGCGTCCGATGAGGTTGACTCGAGTCAGAGTGACTAGGTGCCTAGGGTTAGGCACCGGACGCTCGCACCAGACTCACCGAGGAGCGTCCGGTCTTATACCTAGGGAGGTCTGTAGGAGACCAAGGCACTAGACGCTAGCACCGGACTCACCGGGGAGCATCCAGTCCTAAACCCAGGGAGGGTGTAAATTCACCCTCACACCGGATGGTGCCACCAGACTCTCTGAGGGAGCGTCCGGTGCACTATGAGAGCAAGTACAGTTAGCCGTTAATGTGTCATCGGACGCTCGGTGCAGTGCATCCGGTGCAACATTATCAGCGTCCGGTGCTCCTATTTTCAGTGTAAAACGGTTGGCCAGCCCTTAGACTTGATGGGGTGTACTTATTATCCTCCACCTCATCCATGGGAGGCCTCTTGCCCATTTGATCAGTTGAGAATCACCTTGTGGTGCAAGAGAGAAGCAAGAGCCTAGAGAGGATTGAGATTTGAGAGATTTCTTGAGTTAATCCTTCTCTAGTTGAGTTCCAAGAGTCAAGTGTGCATCCACCACTCTCTAGTGCCTTGATTGGGTCAAGTCAGAGTTCATTTCTTGTTACTCTTGGTGATCGCTATCACCTAGACGGTTCGGTGGTGATTGGAGGCACGAAGACCACCCGGAGTTCTTGTGGGTGGCTCGTGTCAAGCTTGTGAGCGGTTGTGGGCGATTCACCACGACGGAGTGTCAAAGAATCAGCCCGTAGAGAGCACTTGGTCCTTGCGCGGACCAAGGGGGAGCAAGACCCTTGCGCGGCTGCTCCAACAAGGACTAGTGGGGAGTGGCGACTCTCCGATACCTTGACAAAACATCACCGAGCCTTTCTTGCTCTCCTCCTTTACTTTCTAGCATTTACTTTGTGCAATTACTTTGAGCTTTTACATTCCTAGAATTGTCATGCTAGAATAGGATTGGAACTAGGTTGCAAAACTCTTTATCCAATAGCTCTATAGATCACACTAGGCACAAGGGGTTGAATTAGAGCTTATAGGTTGCTCAAATTTTTAGAGAAGCCCAATTCACCCCCCCTCTTAGGCATCTTGATCCTTTCAATTGGTATCGGAGCCTAGTGCTCATTATTTAGTCTTCACCGCCTAGAGAAAGATGTCTAACGGGGATGGACCGCCACCCATGTTCGATGGCGATGACTTCCCATATTGGAAAATATGGATGGAGTCATACCTCGAGGCATGTGACTCCAAGTGCCTAAAAGCCACGACCGAAGGGTTTACCCCTCCGGCAAAAGACACCGCTCTTACTCCACAAGAGTAAGAAAACAAGAAGTGGAATGCTAAGGCCAAAAACCACATCTTTAGAGGCCTTTGCAAAGAGGTGTTTAACCGCATAATTAACCACAAAACCACCCATAAGCTATGGGAGGAACTTTGTGCGCTCCATGAGGGATCCAAGAGTGAGCTTGAGGAGCGCTTTCATCTTGTAATGAACAAGCTTAATACATTTGAAATGCTTCCAAAGGAAAATGCTAATGAAATGTATTCTCTCTTGAATGTCATTGTAGAGGAGCTAAATGGACTTGGGCTCAATCAAATGAGTCCGGTGGATGTGGCGAGGAAGATACTATGTGTCCTCCCCATTGAGAAATATGGGCACATAGTAACCATGCTTCATCAAGGCGATCTCTCCACCGCCACACCAACGTCCATCTTGGGGAAGATCAACGCTCATGAGATGTACATGCACATGAACCCCCAAGAGAGCTCTTCATCAGCCAAGAAGGAGAAGAAGGACTTGGCCCTCAAGGCTTCTCACAAGGGCAAAGTAAAGAAGATTGAAATTGAGTCATCAACTTTAAGTGATGATGATGCATCTATTGCCCTCTTGGTGAGAAGAACCACCAAGATGTTGAAGAAGCTCAACAAGAATGGAGTCAACTTTGACTCCAAGAAGAAGAAGTTCTTCACAAGTAGCAAAAGGAAGCCCATCTCCGAGATGGATTGCTTCAATTATGGTGATCTTGGTCATCTTGCTCACCAATGTCCCAAGCCCAAGAAGGACAAGTACAAGAAGAAGAACAAAGAGCAAGATAACTCAAGTGATGATGAGAAGAACGACAAGAAGCAATATAAGAAGAAAGGTGGTAAAAAGAAGGAGTACCACAAGAAGAAGAATGGCAAGGCTTACATTGTTGGTGATTGGCTCACTGACATTGAAAGCACAAGTGGTGACTCCTCCGTCAACGAAAGTGATGATGAGAAGGTTGCTGCCATTGGCATTGATGCTTCATCACCATCATCTTCTCCACCATCTACATCCTCTACACACCTATGCCTCATGGCCAAAGGTGACCGGAAGGTACAAAGTGAGGATGAGAGTAGTGAGAGTGATAGTGAATATGAATCACCATCTTATGATGAACTTGTGCAATTGCTAAACAAATACACTAAAGTCATAAGAAAGACTAGAAGTGAAAATGACAAGCTTGAACATGAAAATGAATCACTTCTAGCAAAGCTTAAATCTAGTGATGAGCTTAGAGATCAAAATGATATCATGACCACTAAGCTCAAGGAGCTCAAACTTTCTCTAAAAGAGCTCAAAGAAAAACATGATAAACTTGAGAGTGTTCATGATGAGCTTATCACTAGACATAGAGCTTTGAAGGAAGAGTTCACAATTCTAAAAGCAAACTATGATAATCTTAAGATAGCTTATGATCTTGCAATGAATGAAACACATGATGCTACTAACCATGTTGCTAAGCTTGATGTAGCCACATCTTGTGATGACTTACTTGTGGAGAGCACTAGCAAATGTGTTGGTTGCAAGGGCAAGAATGTGGTAGTGGCCGAGAGTGAGGACACTATCATGATCAAGAAAGAAAATGCCAAGCTCAAGAAAGAATTGCAAGAGCAAGCCAAGCACAACACCATAGTGATTGAGTCACTTGATCAAGATAAGAAGCTTGCATATGAGAACAAGTTGCTCAAGGAGGAGAACCAATATCTCAAGCTTGGTTTGTTGTATGACAAGTAGGAAGAAGATGAATCTTTCATCTTGGAAGAGTTAGAGAGCAACAATGATCCAATCATCAAGAGGCTAACTCAAGAGAACAACAAGCTCAAGAAAGAGAAGGAGCATCTAACTAAGGGTATAGCCAAGTTTACCAAAGTGAAGGACCTTCAAAGTGATCTCTTTATGAACACCGTCATGAAGATGGACAAGAGTGGGATTGGCTACAAGGCTCATCAAAGCAAGCTTATCAAGTCACTAGCTGTTGACACCGTTTTTGGGCACGTGTCCGGGCCGGCAGGATAAGACGGCGGTGTTTTGTCTACAGGATGAGTTGCCGATGAGGATGGTTGCCGATGAAGGAGGGGTTGAACGTGACTAAGTCTATAGGTGGTGATGTGTCTGTGCCGATGGCTATGACAAGGAAGTTTGCCGATGACTATGACAAGGGAATCTGCCGATGATATGAAGGGACAGTCCAGAAGCTGCCGATCGATTTGTGGAAGAGTTTCAGCTTGTCACAGAGGATAGCTTTATTATTTCCTTAGTTATTTAAATCGTTTTGTATACGGATTCCGTGTAATTTGGAATTCGAATTCTAATCGTGTCTGGTTGTAGCTCTTTGAGCAGGGCATAAATATAGACCCTAGGACCTTGTAATGAGACATCTATCAATCAATCAAACACACGTTTTTACTCATATTCCAGCATCTACTTTTCGGCGACTTCGTCACACTTTTTCCTTTTTATTACGAGTTCTTAGGAATTCGTCGACTTAAGCTCGACGCGTTCTCAAGTTCCGCGTGAGTACCTCTTAGCCGTGACATCTGGGCGCATCGCTGTTGTTAGGACTAAAGTATTCGAGTTATCACCTTTGCCGATAGTAAGGTCAAATCGGCTGGCACGCCTTAACGTTTGAATTGGGTATTAGCCCTTTGTGTTTGCAGATTAGCTTTTGCACCAACACATCTTTTGGCACGCCCGGTGGGACGGATTCAAGATTAAGATCAACATGTCAACCTCCGACTTTGATCAGGAGAACGTCATCCCCGTGACGGAAGCCAATCTCAAGGATGAGCAGAAGCAGGCTATTGCCAAAGCCATGGAGGAATACAAGCTGCAATGCCTGAGGTCCTTCAGCATGAACAGGAGCGGCGAAGTGATCCAGAAAGATGCACTGCCGACACCACGGCAGGTTACTTTCGAAGCCAATCCTGGCAAGCTTCAAGATATGGTTGACAGTGCTATCAACCGTGCTTTGATTAACCAAGCTGGCGTACTGTCTAATACGGTTTTCAATGCCGTGGCAAGAACTTTCAAGGAAGGACAAATTCCACCAGATTATGTGGGCCCCTCTCATCACCAGCCAGGGTCACCGGAGGTCATGGCTCCATCGGCTGCTATGACCGCTGCGAGTGCGCAATCTGCCATTCCTCCAAGTACGTTGGGAGCTACTAATGCACAATCTGTGCCGATGACAACTAACCCGCAGACTTCAGGTGGGCAGAATAAACTGACTACAGATATGTTGGCATCGGCAATGTCAGGATTGACTCTTCCTCCCAACTGGTGGGGTTATGGTATGCCTCTAGAGTTGACGCCGGGTACGTCGCAGATAACTGACATGAGAGGCAAGACTCCTATGGCATCGGCACCTCCCAATGCATCGATGAACCAGAGTCCCCGGTATACCACAACTACTACTGCAAGACCCCATACTAGGAATCCTCAAGATCCAGTGTTCCAAACACCTAACGCGTCGGCAGACTCAATGCTGATGCAACAAAGATCTATGGCTCAGTTAGGGTATGTCAATTCAATGATGATGCCCAATTACCAGTTATCGGCAGGACCCATGCCGATGAACACCAATAATGGATGGCTTGGGCAGCAAGTCTTTCCGCAAACGCCCCAACAGAGTTACCAGGCTACAGGGTTCCAGCAAGGACAGATCTATCCCGGGTTCCAGAATCAGGGGATCCCTAACCAGCCAATGAATCTCGGATAGCAACTCGGGGGGCAGCAAATCGGTGGACAACTGTTTGGTGGTCCGCAGATTGGAGGCCAGATGATCAACCCAATGTTCCATGCGGATCGTGCCCCAAACAGACACGTGGAGGCTCACCACCAGGTGCCGGACCCGCAGCCGCCTCATCGGCAGGATGCCGATGCGTATTGGGCCGATAAGATCGCTGAAGTAATGAGGGATCAATTTGGGATAAAACCCAAAGTCAACACTTACTCTTATCGGACACCGTATCCTCCCGCATATGATTTGATCCCGCTTCCGCATCGGTACAAGGTGCCGGATTTTACTAAGTTTTCTGGGCAAGACGACACGTCAACCATGGAGCATGTCAACAGGTTCATCATTCAATGCGGAGAAGCCGGTAATAGGGACGAATTGAGGGTTCGTCTATTTTCATCATCATTGTCTAGATCGGCCTTTACCTGGTTCATATCACTACCTCCCAACTCGGTGATTACTTGGGCCGATCTGGAGAAACAATTCCACAAATACTTCTTTTCTGGTGTTCATGAGAAGAAGATCACCGATTTGGTCAAATTGAGACAACGCATTGATGAATCGGTTGAAGGTTTTGTGCAGAGGATACGGGAAGTCAAAAATAAATGTTATAGTCTGGTTCTAGATGATCGACAGTTAGCCGATTTGGCTTTCCAGGGTTTATTGCCACACATCAGGGATAAGTATGCCTCTCAGGAGTTTGAAAGCTTAAGTCATTTGGTGCAGAGGATTTCTGATCAAGACACCAAGCCTTTCGAGCCCAAAAGAGCATGGAACAAGAAAGTATCATTTGTTGATGAGGCAACAAGCTCAGATTCTGATGAGGAACCAGTCATCGGCTTGGCAGAGTGGGTAAAGAACAAGAAGCTGATGTCTTGTCCTTTTGGGCAGAGGGAACCAGAGAAGTTCGCTTTTGACACCGCTAAGGCCGATAGGATATTTGATTTTCTACTTCAGGAAGGTCAGATCAAGCTGTCTCCTAATCACGTGATCCCATCGGCTGAGGAGTTAAAGAGGATGAAATATTGCAAGTGGCATAATGCAACTTCTCATGACACCAATGAGTGCAAGGTTTTCAGACAGCAGCTGCAATCGGCTATAGAGTCTGGGAGAATCAAGTTTGACAGTTCCAAGACCTAGAAGCCGATGAAGATAGACCAACATCCTTTCCCGACAAACATGTTGGATGCCAAGGGAAAGGCCAAGGTCTTAACATCAGAAGCAGCCGAGAGAAGTGCATCGGTAGATCCTCAGCATCAAGTTACTACTACCGATGCAAGAGGTAGGGGCTTGGTTCAGGAAGGAACCAGCTCAGGTAGGCCTCCTCGGTCTGGCATCGTTATAACTCATAGAAGGCCTCGAGATAACTGGCAGCAACGTGAAGATCGGTATCGGCGCCAGCAAGAAGATTATCGTCGGGAGGAAGAGAGACGCCGACAGGAGTGGAATCGGCAAAGAGATCACTGGAACTGTCCGTTCTTCATCCATTGTTGGGAGGAGAATATTAAGCTTCCCACTGTCAGAGACTGCCCTGAGTGCAATGGTTATGATCGGTATGATAGGACCGATCGGCGTTATCATGATGACAATCGGTGATTTAATGGGCCGATCAAAGGAAGGGCATCAGTTCATGATCGGCTAGGGGACAGGCTCAGCGTGCACGATGGGCTTAGTGATCGTGTTCAATATTTTCCCAGGAACCAGGAAGAGCTCGAGGAGATGGCTAATGCACGAGTTCCCGATGAGTTCATATTTTGCAGGGATGCTAATACGCATCGCATGGAGTCAAGGGAGAATCGATGCCCAGCAACAAGGCAGAAGCCGCTTCCTCCATGGTGTCCAGAAGGGTTGACCAAGACATAGAAAAGGAGATTGCAGCGTGAAAGGCAAGAGAAGCTAAGCAAGGGTGAGAACTCTGGTTAGTCTGGAGATCAACAACAATCAGACCCCAAGGAGGGAGGTCCTTCGGCAGGAGTCAACATGGTCTTTATGTTGCCGATGGAGTTTCTTGCGCCATCCAGTGATGATGAGTTGGAATTTTCCGATCAAATAGCTCAATTGGCTCTGGATCCGATGACAGCTATCTTCGAGAAACCTGCCGATGATGAAAGACAACATCTCAAGGCTCTGTTTGTCAAAGGAAGAGTTGATGGGCAGCCGATAACCAAGATCCTAGTTGATGGTGGTGCTGCTATCAACATCATGCCGTATGCAGTATATCGGAAGCTTGGGAGAGGGGATCAGGATTTGACCAAGACCGATATGATGCTTAAAGACTTTGAAGGGAACGTGTCTCCAGTCAAGGGGGCAATATATGTGGAACTGACCATTGGCAGCAAAACCTTGCCGACGACTTTCTTTGTGATCAGCGGAAAGGGTGCTTATAACTTGCTGCTGGGGAGAGATTGGATTCATGCTAATTGTTGCATCCCGTCTACAATGCACCAATGTTTGGTCCAGTGGGTAGGTGACAAAATTGAGATTGTCTTGGGAGATTCTTCTTATGTCATTGCGTCGGCAGAAGCGGACACCTATGAGAGGACTAGGTGTATTTCAGGAGAAGTTTGGGAGAAGGATTTTCTCAAGGTTGCCGATTATGAGATTCCACCGATCCAAGCAGTCGGTTCTGACGACGGTTTTTAATGGATAGGTTCGCCGATGATGGAGAGTTAGGCCAGGGATTCACATCGGCCGATGATTTGGTAGAAGTAGATATCGGTAGTGGTGATGAGCCTAGACCTACTTTTATTAGTGCTAAGTTAAATCCTGAATGTAAGCAGCAATTAACCAATTTGTTAAAGGAATATAAAGATTGCTTTGCTTAGGATTATACTGAGATGCCTGGTTTAGACCAATCAATTGTTGAACATCGGTTGCCTATCAAGTCTGGATTTCGGCCACATCAGCAACCAGCACGCCGATGTAACCCTAACATTCTTCCTGACATCAAGGCCGAAATAACCAAACTTATTGAGGCTAAATTTATTCGGCAATGTCGGTATGCCGAGTGGATTTCCAATGTTGTTCCGGTCTACAAGAAAAACGGGAAGCTTCGGGTCTGCATTGATTTCAGGAATCTTAATAAAGCTACACCGATGGATGGATACCCAATGCCAGTTGCCGATCTGTTGGTTGATGCCGCGGCTGGACATCGGATTATCAGCTTCATGGATGGCAATGCAGGGTACAATCAAATATTCATGGCTGAAGAAGATATTCCAAAGACCGCGTTCAGGTGCCCTGGTCATGTTGGGTTGTTTGAATGGATAGTTATGACTTTTGGCCTTAAGAATGCTGGTGCTACTTATCAAAGGGCCATGAATTTTATATTTCATAAGTTCATCGGCAAACTGGTAGAGATTTATATTGATGATGTGGTGGTCAAATCTGGGGACTTCGCAAAGCATCTTGCCGATCTGCAAAAGGTATTGGAGTGCACAAGGAAGCATGGATTGAAGATGAATCCCAATAAGTGTGCATTTGGTGTATCGGCAGGGCAATTTCTTGGTTTCATGGTCCATCAAAGGGGGATTGAAATTAGTCGAAGATCTATTGATGCCATCAATAAGATAGTGGCCCCTACCAACAAGACTGAGCTCCAGTCCTTGATCGGCAAGGTAAATTTTATCAGGAGATTTATATCTAATTTGTCTGGTAAAATTCGTGCTTTCAGTTCTCTTCTTAAGCTAAAAGCCGATCAAGAATTTATTTGGGGGAAGGAACAGCAATTGGCTCTGGATGAAATCAAGAAGTATTTAGTGAATCCTCCAGTTCTAATTCCACCTCAGCAAGGAAAGCCCTTCAAATTATATTTGTCTACCGATGGGATAGTTATCGGTTCAGCTTTGATTCAAGAATTTGAAGGAAAAGAGCGTGTAATTTATTACTTAAGCAGGAGGTTGATTGATGCTGAGACCAGGTATTCGGCCATTGAGAAACTATGCCTATGCTTATATTTTTCGTGTATCAAGTTAAGGCACTACTTGTTATCGGCCGAATGCATTGTTGTTTGCAAAGATGATGTGGTCCGGTACATGCTATCTATGCCGATTATGAGTGGCAGGATCGGTAAATGGATTTTGGCGCTGTCGGAATTCGATCTGCGTTATGAATCGGCTAAGGCAGTTAAAGGGCAGATTATGGCCGATTTTGTGACTCAACATTGCGGTGCAGTGGAGGCTTTGGAAATTGTGCCCTGGACGCTTTTCTTTGATGGATCTACATGTGACCGGGGGGCAGGAATCGGCATAGTATTAGTTTCCCCTAAGGGGAAGAAGTATGAATTTTCCTTGCCGATTGTTGCTACATCAACAAATAATCAGGCTGAGTATCAGGCTTTGATAAAAGGATTGGAGTTGTTAAGGGAAGTTCGTGCTGACGCTGTCGAAGTCTTCGGGGATTCTATGTTGGTTATAAATCAATTGGCCGGGAGCTATGAATGCCGAAGTGAAGTTCTCATAACTTATTACGAGAAGAGCATGCAACTGTTAAAGGAATTCAAAGATTTCCATTTAGAGCATGTTCCCCGATTGCATAATGAAGAGGCCAATCGGTTAGCTCAGCATGCCTCAGGATATCAGCCTATGATTAATACAGTATCGGCAATCGATGCCGATGATTGGAGGAAAGAAATTATTGATTATTTGAAAGATCCATCTAAGAAAGTTGAAAGACGAGTTCGATTTCAAGCGACCAAGTATGTGCTCCTCGAAGATGAATTATACTATCGAACTATTGATGAAATTCTTCTCCGATGCTTGGGTGATGATGAAGCTAGGAGTTTGATGGGAGAAATTCATGAAGGGGTGTGTGGAGCACATCAGTCGGCTTTTAAGATGAAGTGGATGATTAGGAGGAATGGATATTATTGGCCGACTATACTTGAGGATTGCTTTAAATATTTCAAAGGGTGTCAAGGGTGTCAGAAGTTTGGTAATATTCAAAGGGCACCTGCATCGGCTATGAATCCTATCATAAAGCCTTGGCCGTTCCGAGGATGGGCTATTGATCTGATCGGCCAGATTTATCCACCATCTAGCAAAGGGCATAAGTTTATTCTAGTTGCTACTGATTATTTCACTAAGTGGGTCGAAGCTATTCCTTTGAAGAAAGTCACATCGGCCAATATGATTGATTTTGTGAAGGAGCATATCATTTACCGATTTGGAATTCCTCAAACAATTACTACCGATCAGGGCACTATGTTTACATCGGGGGAGTTTGATGAATTTGCAATCGGTATGGGGATTAAAGTGTTGAATTCTTCTCCTTATTATGCTTAAGCCAATGGGCAGGCCGAGGCGTCTAACAAAGGAATTATCAAGCTTATCAAACAAAAAATTGAAGAAAATCCTAAGCGGTGGCATACATTATTAAATGAAGCGTTGTGGTCCTATCGGATGGCCTGTCATGGATCAACCAAGGTGTCACCCTATCAATTGGTGTATGGACACGATGCAGTGTTACCTTGGGAGATTAAGGCTGGATCTAGGCGATTATCTTTTCAAGATCAATTGGCTGCTGATGATTATGTCACTTTGATGACCGATGAGTTGGATGATCTAGCAGGACATCGGTTAAAGGCTTTAATGAGTATAGAAGAAAATAAGGAGAGTGTTGCTAGATGGTATGACAAGAAAGTAAAGGCTAAGGAGTTTGCCGATGGGGACTTGGTATGGAAATTAATTTTACCGATCGGGTCTAAAAGTTCGAAGTTTGGAAAGCGGTCTCCTAATTGGGAAGGTCCTTATCGGATAAGTCGATCGGTTCCTGGTAATGCCTATATTCTAGAAACTCTCGAAGGAGTTGAATTTCCTAGAGCATTAAATGGCAAATATTTAAAGAAGTACTACCCCAGTATATGGGTCGATGCATAAAAGTTTAAGTGCCGATAACACTCCTATCGGCTGGATTTAAATGTTTGGGGGCAGGAACTGATGTTTCAAAAGATGCCAATAACAGTCCTATCGGCTAGACTAAAAGTTGAAAGAGCAGGAAAAGACAGATGTGTCGCCGATAAGAGCTTCATGTGTTCAGCAGTGCCTGGATCGCCGATATGGCACGTACCCGGATTTGGTTGGCCGCTTCTATCTCTTTGATATCGTCATCGGCAAAACCTTCTATCGGCTTCAGCTTCTTCTTCAATTGTAGTGCCTTGTGACCGTGGACGTTTCGTTCTTGCTCAAGGAGCTTGATGGTCTCTGGCAGTTGGCTCTCTTCCTGTTGGGCTTGGGATAAGGCGTCCTCCACTTGTTTAAGTTCTGCCAACAGAGATTCCCTTTTTGCCGATACGTCAGATATCTTCTGCTTCAGCGTATCTCTTGAAGATCTCAAGATGCCGATGTTCTTGTGCTTCTCATCGGTCAGGAGCTTCTCTTTCCTCATCTCTTCAGAGAGCTGAGTCTGAGCAGCTCTATCGGCAAGGCGCCGAGAAGCCCTCTGGTACTGCAGCTGACGACTCTCCAAATGTGCGGCTTGGAAGAGGATTTCTTCAACATCAACTGGGATCTGGCCTCTGAGAGTCCTGAATAGAACCTTGGCTGGGTCAGAGTCATCGACCAGTTGTGCCGTGTCCTAATGAAAGAGGGCCGACAGTTCTTCCAGCTTGGCCCTGATCTCTGCCGATGTGATGCCAACTGCCTGGGAAGAGCTTGCTTCTTCACCTTCTTCTTCAGAGATGTCGATGGCAAAGGAGAATAGGCTGTCGGGAGAATCTTGTTCCTGGGAAGGAAAACAAAGTAAGTTAGTTCATACTCGGAGAATCGGCAAATAATACTGATGAAGATTGGGTGACTTACTTGCTTCAAGGCTATTTCTTGCCTTTGACTGGAAGATGCCGGTGGAGCCGTAGGATGATCGGCCAGGGTTGCTGATGGAACGACATCGACTGAAAGGAGACAAAAAGAGTTATGAGGCTGAATGAGAATAAGTTCATCGGTGGCAATATTATAAAAATATGTTACCCTGAGGAGGAACGATGCTTGTCTGAATTGGGGGAACTGCCGATGACGTGATTGAACCTGCCGGGCCAGTTGTTTGCTCACCTACATCAGTTGATGTACCTTCTGCTTGGGGTTCTTCCTGCTGGGGTTCGTCTACTTCTGGTGCTTCTTGTGGATGAGGGGGAGATAGTGCTTGCCGGATCTCTACATCTGGAGAGGAAGGAGAAGATTCCACCAGAATAGGAGATACTGGAGGGGGAGGAGGAGGAGTTACCACTTTCTGGCGCTTTGTTCCGGCCCTAGTACCCGTGGCGCCCTTCCTCTTTGGCTGGCTGGACTGGGGGGCATCGGCACCTTGGCTCTTGGTTTTTGCCGATGCACTGGTTTGCTGTAACAACAAAGAGGAATTTGTTGATACAAGTATAGCCGATGTAAAGGTAAGATTGGTATAAACGAAGAGGTTTAACAGCTACCTTAAAGGCCTATGCTAGAGTGGAAGCAACTACCGATGGTGGAGTCTGGGTCTTCCTGGTGGTGACTTTCCTCAGGCGTATACCTCGATGCACGATGGCAGCCAGGGTAGGAGCGTTGTGGCCGATTGAAGAAATTGGGCCTGATGCAAATAGATCAATCGACTTGCCACTTTTGCTGACCGATGGAGGGGTATCATCAACCTGTGGAAAAGTACAAAAGTAAATCACCGATAGAAACAGAATTGAGAGAATTGAAACATCGGTTTGAAAACACTTACAGTGTCATTGGGAACTTCGTACTCAGGGTCAATCATGCCGCGGTACGTGAGGGCCGATTTGCAGAACAGATGCTCCTTCCATTCTGCCCACCACTGCTTGTATGCCTGAGTAATAAAAGCTGCTGGAACCCACTCTGATAAATCCACGTTTGTATCGGCGCTCGATGGCAGTTAGGCCACTCGGATCCATTCAAGGAGACTGTTGATGGTTTCCCTGGGCTTTATCACATCGGCGTAGCAGAGTGCGATCGGCAGCTGGCCAAAAGCTAACTGACGGGCTAGTGCTGATGGATTGTAAAATTCATAAGTCTGGGGGAGGTTTTCCCACTACCAAAGAAATTCACTGGTATGGCTCTAGGAGTCACTATTGCCATCATTACTTCATTGTCCCGGTCAAGAGCTTCGTCAAATGGATTGAAAACCAGGGGAAGCATACTGTCTGGATCATCATAGGCCAACCATGCTCGCTCATCTCTGGCCAAGCCCTCATACAGAGTTTGGAAGAATCGGCTGACCTGATCTGGATTACCCCCTGAACCAGGCAAAACTATGACAGCTTCGCCGAAGTTTAAGGGAGCACGTGTTGCCGATTCCTCTTCACCCAACACATGATTTTCAGCTATGTCTCTTGGGAAGCGTTGTGTAAACAGGTTAAATTCAAGGCGCTTGTGCAGATGCAGATTGAGCCACATATTGATAAACCACCAGGGGCCTCCCAGGTTGCCGATAGACTGGCCAAGCAAGAGCTTCTTAGTCACTTGGTGGAGGAGGTGATAGGCCACTCCAAGCAGGTCTGCTCCTTCATGTCAACAGGGCCTGTTTTGCGGTATTTTTGGATATACCCTGACCAGCCGCCGATGGAGCGAGTTTCTACCTTAGCACTGGGTTTGGTATCAAAGAAGTGGGTGCTATCGGCAGAAGAAATATCCAACCCGGTGAGCATAGCCACTTCGGCAAGAGTGGGGGAAACAGGACCATGGCCAAAGACAAAGGCGTTGAGCGTGTCTGACCAAAAGTATGATGCAGCTATCAACAGTGACTCGTTCCTGTGCATATCGGCAATGGACAACCTAATGCATTGGGCTAGACTTCTTTCACCCCATTGGACTTCGTTTGAGTTACTGACCCTCAAAAACCAATCTATCCTTCCCACGGTAGGGCTGGGCCAGGAACGAAAAGTATCCTTCCACAGATCCAAAGAAAAGTTCTCTGCTCTAAAAGGGATCCTGTTGGTTTCTGCGTTTATGAGGTTGGTTGGATCTGGATCCCCTAACGGGGCAAGGCATTGGAGATGTGGCCGATCAGTGGGGATGACGATTTTGTTAGCCGATTCCTAATGGTTTTCGAGATGTTAAAAAAACAAACAAACAAAGAAGGGGGAAAAGTATTCAGTACGGCGGATTGCAGATAAATAAAAGTACAGGAAGAAGTACAGGAGATGGTGCGAAGAACTGACCTCAGGGATGATGAAGTTGACGGCCATTCCACCACAGAGGAGGTGCTTGGGAGTTTCGAAGTTGGTGTAGAAGGAACTTCGTCGGAGGTCTTGGAGCTTTTAGATGGCGCCGCCGCCGGGAAAAGTTGGGATGGTGGAACGATGTGATGAAGAAGGAGTACCCGAGAAGGAACTATTCATAGGATAAAACGGGCAAGGGCAAATCTGACTTATCTCTTTGCCGCATCCGAGAAATCCGAGGGTACTCAGGTAGATATGGTAACTGTTCGCACGGTAATCAAGGGATTGTGCAGGTGATTTGATGGGAAGCGGTCATTATCCGGAGATATTTTACTGTGCGGGATCTCCTGGTCGGTCCAACGGCAGCGTCCTGTAACGGTCATATTGCCGATGGGCGAATAAAGTGGAGATAGCCGTTTGTACGAACGTCTTGATCAGTCTATCGGTAGATCTTTGTAACGGTAATATTGCCGATGTGCGGTTAAGAAGGAAATGCCCGTTTAGGAAGTGGAGGATTTCGAGGGATTTGCAAAAGAATAGGATCAGAGTTGTTCAGATTGAGGTTGTTGGTTACCAGATTAGGAGCATTAATTGCGGGAAAAGGCATCATTACTGCAGAGAATTTCGGAGCATTAATGATTTCATACTCCGGAATTGGGGGGCATGTGTTGACACCATTTTTGGGCACGTGTCCGGGCCGGCAGGATAAGACGGCGGTGTTTTGTCTACAGGATGAGTTGCCGATGAGGATGGTTGCCGATGAAGGAGGGGTTGAACGTGACTAAGTCTATAGGTGGTGCTGTGTCTGTGCCGATGGCTATGACAAGGAAGTTTGCCGATGACTATGACAAGGGAATCTGCCGATGATATGAAGGGAGAGTCCAGAAGCTGCCGATCGGTTTGTGGAAGAGTTTCAGCTTGTCACGGAGGATAGCTTTATTATTTCCTTAGTTATTTAAATCGTTTTGTATACGGATTCCGTGTAATTTGGAATTCGAATTCTAATCATGTCTGGTTGTAGCTCTTTGAGCAGGGTATAAATATAGACCCTAGGACCTTGTAATGAGACATCTATCAATCAATCAAACACACGTTTTTACTCATATTCCAGCATCTACTTTTCGGCGACTTCGTCACACTTTTTCCTTTTTATTACGAGTTCTTAGGAATTCGTCGACTTAAGCTCGGCGCGTTCTCAAGTTCCGCGTGAGTACCTCTTAGCCGTGACATCCGGGCGCATCGCTGTTGTCAGGACTAAAGTATTCGAGTTATCACCTTTGCCGATAGTAAGGTCAAATCAGCTGGCACGCCTTAATGTTTGAATCGGGTATTAGCCCTTTGTGTTTGCAGATTAGCTTTTGCACCAACACTAGCCACTCATGATCAACCAAGCAAGCCCAAGCCAAAGAGGTGCTTTGAGTGTGGACAAGAAGGACACTTTGCTCATGAGTGTGAGGCACCACTACCACCACCCTTGCCCAAGCATGCTAGACCATTTGCCTTCAATGCTCACTACATTGTAAGGAAAGACAAGAGTGACAAGGTCAAGGTTAGCTTCATGGGGCCACCCAACAAGCAAAGGCCAAAGAAGATTTGGGTGCCTAAGCAACTAGCTAGTAGAGAAGGTCAAGGGCCCTAAGCAAATGTGGGTCCCTAAATCTCAAGCTTGATCTCTTGTGTGTAGATGAACTACAAGACCGGTGGATCACATTGGGTAATTGATAGTGGTTGCACTCAACATATGACTGGAGATCCCCGAATGTTCACCTCACTAGATGGAGATGTTGACAACCAAGAGAAGATCACATTTGGTGACAATTCAAAAGGTAAGGTCAAGGGTCTAGGAAAGATTGCAATATCAAATGACACTCCATCACCAATGTGCTCTATGTGTCATCTTTGAGTTTCAATTTGCTCTCGGTTGGACAACTTTGTGATCTTGGCTTCCAATGCTTATTCAAGAAAAAGGAAGTAATAATGACCAAGGAAGATGACAATGAAATGGTATTCAAAGGCTTCCGACACAACAACTTATATGTAGTTGATTTCTCATTCGATGAAGTTGATGTCAAGACTTGCTTATTCACCAAGACCTCACTTGGGTGGTTGTGGCATAGAAGGTTAGCACATGTTTGAATGGGCACACTCAAGAAGTTGATGAAGAACGAATTGATTAGAGGCTTGAAGGATGTGACATTTGAGAAGGACAAGCTATGTAGTGCATGTCAAGCCGGCAAGCAAGTTGCAAACACCCATCCAACCAAGGCCTATCTCTCTACTTCAAGAGTGCTTGAGTTACTCCACATGGATTTATTTGGACCAACCACATATGCTAGTCTTGGAGGCAACAAATATTGCTTGGTCATAGTTGATGATTACTCCTGGTACACTTGGACATTCTTCTTGCAAGACAAGGCCGAAGTTGCATCAATTTGCAAGAAATTTGCAAACAATGCCCAAAACCAATTTGATGTCAAGATCAAGAAGATTAGAAGTGATAATGGCAAAGAGTTTGACAACACCAACATAGAAGAATATTGTGATGAAGTTGGGATCAAACATGAGTTCTCCCCAACATACACACCACAACAAAATGGGATAGTAGAAAGAAAGAACTGGACATTGATCACCTTGGAAAGAACAATGCTTGATGAGTACAACACTTCGGAGAAGATGTGGGCCGAGGCAATCAACACCGCATGCTATGCATCAAACCGGATCTTTCCTCACAAGTTCCTAAAGAAGACACCATATGAGTTGCTCAATGGGAAGAAGCCTGATGTCTCATTCTTTAGAGTGTTTGGGTGCAAATGCTACATCTACAAGAAGCGCCAACACTTGGGCAAGTTCCAAAGGAGATGTGACATTGGCTACTTGGTTGGCTATTCATCAAAGTCCAAGGCTATAGGGTCTTTAATCATGCCACAAACATGGTTGAAGAAACAATTGATGTTGAATTTGATGAAACTAATGACTCCCAAGGAGCAAGTGATAATCTTGATGATATAGGTGGTGAACCATTGAGGGATGCCATGAAGAACATGTCGGTGGGGGACATCAAGCCAAAAGAAGATGATGATGTGCAAATCACTGATCCACCATCTTCCTCACATGTGCCACAAGATGAAGATAAAGATGTGAGAGATGCTCATGAAGACACTCAAGTCACTCATGAGCAAGCGGTGGCACAAGCACAAGATGTTGATGCTCCCCAAGCAACCCCTCAAGTGGCGCCAAGAAGATCATCACATCTCCTCCAAGATCAATCTCAAGATCTCATCATCGAGAGTCCATCATGTGGTGTAACTACACGCTCTAGACATGCATTATTTATTGAACATCACGCTTTTGTGTCTCTTGAAGATGAACCAAAAACAATAGAGGAAGCTCTTTGGGATGCGGATTGAATCATTGCCATGCAAGAGGAGTTGAACAACTTCTCTCGCAACCAAGTGTGGACACTTGAAGAGCGACCCAAAGATGCAAGAGTGATTGGAACAAAGTGGGTCTTCCGAAACAAGAAAGATGATCAAGGCAAGGTGGTGCGCAACAAGGCAAGGCTCGTGGCAAAAGGCTTTTCACAAGTGGAAGGTCTTGACTTTGGTGAAACCTTTGCAACGTTGGCAAGACTTGAAGCTATCCGTATCCTACTTGCATATGCATCTAGTCATGATATCAAGTGATTTCAAATGGATGTGAAAAGTGCTTTTTTGAATGGTTACATTAATGAGCTTATCTATGTTGAGCAACCCCTAGTTTTGAAGACCCTAGGAACCCTAAGCATGTCTACCGGTTGTCCAAAGCACTCTATGGTCTCAAGCAAGCTCCTAGAGCTTGGTATGAAAGGCTTAGGGACTTCCTCATTAAGAAGGGCTTGAAGATTGAGAAAGTTGACACAACACTCTTCACCAACAAAATGAATGGGGAAATCTTCATTTGCCAAGTTTATGTTGATGATATTATTTTTGGCTCCACTAATGAAGATTTTTGCAAGGAATTTGGTGATTTGATGTCCAAGGAGTTTGAGATGTCCATGATTGGTGAGCTATCCTTCTTCTTAGAATTTCAAGTCAAGCATCATCTCTCAAGAGAAGTACACTCAAGATCTTCTCAAGAGATTCAAGATGATGGATTGCAAGCCAATCAAGACTCCTATGACATCAAATGGGCATCTTGACTTGGATGAGGGAGGTAACCCAGTTGACAAAACTCTCTATCGCTCCATGATAAGAAGTTTACTTTACCTCACCGCATCTAGGCCCGATATCATGTTTAGTGTGTGTATGTGTGCTAGATGTCAAGCTATGCCTATGGAATCTCACTTGATTGCCGTCAAGAGAATTCTTAGGTACCTAAAATACACACCCTACCTAGGCTTGTGGTATCCTAAAGGTGCAAGATTCCAACTTGTAGGCTATTCCAATTCGGATTATGCCGGGTGCCGCATTGATAGAAAGAGCACATCTGGAGGGTGCCACTTCCTAGGTAGATCACTTGTCTCTTGGATGTCAAAGAAACAAAATAGTATTGCCTTGTCAACGGCTGAGGCGGAATACATTGCCGCCGGTGCTTGTTGTGCACAAATACTATACATGAAACAAACTTTGCTAGACTATGAAGTAGTTCTAGATAAAATACATTTGTTGTGTGACAATGAATGTGCCGTAAAACTTGCAAACAATCCGGTTCAACACACCCACACAAAGCATATTGACATCCGTCATCACTTCCTTAGGGATCATGTTGCTAAAGGTGATATATCCCTAGAGAATGTGGGGACGGAAAATCAATTGGCGGATATCTTCACAAAACCCCTAGATGAAGCTAGGTTTTGTATGTTGAGAAATGAACTAAATGTGCTTGATCTTTCTAACTTTACTAAAAAATGAAGTCGTGTGTTGTCCTTGTAAATAGCTTTTGCTTTGCATATCATGCATACCAAAAATAAAAATACAAAAAGATTGTGAGTAGGGCTTGTCTAACATGGTTAAGATAACCCCCTTGTGTGTGTGAAAAAGCTTAACCTTGGATCAAACTTGACAAGCATTAGTTTACTTTCAAGTATTGCATTGCACATCATATCATATGCATGCTTGTTGGCTTACCATTTCTTTTTGGTTATGTTTTGAGCATCCGCTGTGTTCGTCCATTGATAGGGGGAGCATTCAAAGCTCATCATGATTTAAACCCCTAGCTTTATGGCCACACGATGCTCCTTGGTTCCTTCACTTGACTATTTTCATAAAAACTACTATGCCTAAGGCTAAGTATTTGTGAAAATTTGAGGGTTTGAGAGAGGTCACTCATACTAGTTCCAATTTGAGTTTATTTGAGTCTTCTTGAAGTTGGAACTTGGTTGGGTGAAAGTCAGGCGAAGCTCCCTGTTGAAAATCTGGGTTAAAGGTGGGGTGTGGTGGGTCTCCCAGTCTGCACTCACCGAACTCGCGCACAGTGAGCTGAGTGCGTCCGGTGAGGAGCGACCGGTGCTGCCTGAGGCGAGCCTTGAGGCACCGGACGCTAGGCGAGCGTCCGGTGACCATCGTCCGGTGCTCGCGCAGATTGCAACCCTCTATGTGTTTTAGTCCGGTGGCCACTTAAGTGCGCCCGGTGCCCCCGTGGCGGGCGGATAAAACCCGAGGGTGCCTGTCTGTTCGCCTGGTTCCTCTCTTCTTCCTCCTGCAAACTCGCCCAGCGCAGAAACTAACCCTAATCGCCAATCCACCAGGGCCACGACAAACTCATTTTTGATCGGCTTCTTCTCCGAAGATCAAGTCGAGGCTTTCTTCCCCGAGCCCCTCCTGTGACCCTGCGCCCCCTGGTTCTTCTTACTTGCGGAATCTAGGGCTGGGTGGTGAGTTACTTGACATACGCCCTCAAGGTGCTTGTTTTTATGTGTGAATGGATTAGAATGTGATTTTTATGGCATTCTTCTCCGTTCTATCCTTGTAGCCCCTTGAGGAGTTGGTTTGTGTTCTCTGGCGGATCTCAAGCTCCATCTTTAATCCGGAACGCGTCACATCTCTTTGTGTAAGCAGTTCATGACCAATCTTATCTCTTCTTGCAATCATTAGGGTTCTCTCACCTCTAGCTATCATGTATGCTTATATACCCCCTACCTATTATATCTCTTGCAGCACGTTGGTCTCTGTTTGATAGTTGTCATTGGTAGTTGAACTCGAGGCCAAGCCCACGAGTACGGATTGAGGCCAAGCCTCTTGAGTGTCACCTTATCAGCTTTTGGCAGTTTTTTCAGGGTTGTGTTCTTGCAATGGCACATTGCAAGAATGTCAGTGGTCCAATAGCTGGCAGTGGTGGTACTCTAGGAGGCGATGGGGGAGATGACAGGCCCCGTCGCTTGACAGCTACATAGAAGGGAAACGGCAAGAAGGTGATGACCAAGAAGAGGAAGGCCAGTGATCGAGAGGCCGAGATAGCAGAGGCAGTGGCAACAGCTGCGAGGCAGCAGAGAAAGGTGGTCGCTCAGGTGCTCTGCGGATTGGATCCGACCTAACACCTTCTCAGAGGAGTGCAGTGCTAGAGGTAGAGCGACGACACAGGACTCCACCTGGCACCATCATGCTAGGAGGTCGTCGTGTCGGGATCAATGTCACCGATCCTAGACAGGAGGAGCCCGAGACAGAGGCAGAGGCCTAGAAAGAGGGTCAGACAGAGGTTCAGCACGAGGAGCAGCCCCTTCGGAGGTCGACTCACGCTCGTACCTAGGCAGCTTCCAAGTCTAGTACGCAGCGTCAGTCCACCTCGTCTGCTCGCTCCACCCCAGTTCGTGGCACCCTAGCTTCACATCTAGCTCTAGTCAGGATCCATAAGGACTACACTTGAGCCCCCACTCATGAGATTCAGGAGCTGAGGTTCTCAGCCTTCCCTACTTGGTTTCCAGCAGCCCGGGATCCAAGGGCAGATGCTAGGTTTTACACTGTCGTCTAGGAGGACATGTATATGGCATATGTCCATTCTTAGGCTCAGTTTTAGGGAGCATCTAGTGCTTGACCTTGAGATCTAGGGAACGTGGTAGGTGCGGACATTAGGTAGTACTTCACTTACCTACTAGGTCTCCCAGGTCTGCTTGCTCTACTAGGTACCTACGTTGAGGAGTGGGTACGTGAGTTCTACGCATCAGTATGGGTTGCTCCAGATCACAGTTATATCCATTACGCACTAGCAGGCAGAGACTACAGAGTGTCAACTCAGAGGGCCAGAGAGACTTGGCGGCTGACAGCATATGACACCAAGATACATGAGCTTTGCTATGGCAGGTTTGAGCCCCCTTGACGACCACACGGTGGTGAGCTTCCCCCTGTTGACTTTGTCTCACCGTGTTTTCATCCACCGTTCTCCGAGGGCTCCAGCAGGACAGTAGGAGATCTCACCCATCCAGCTCGCATTCTAGATTTTGTGATGAGGAAAACACTTCTCCCTAGGTCGGGCTACCATGACGGCTTTACCCGGATTCAGCAGTGGCTCATAGCTCACCTAGTTGCTCAGAGGCCATTTGATCTTTGGGATTTGATAGTGTCAGAGATAGAGGACACCATAGCTGAGGGCTTCAGGGGTCGTCGTCAGTTACCCTATGCACACTGGATCACCATGCTCATTCTTCGTGCTAGGGCCAACCCTCTCCTAGCTCATATCCAGAGGGAGCTGACAGAGACAGTCACCGTGTTCCCACACTACGACCCCCGTTAGATGTTGAGGGCACATGTGGATCTACGAGCTCCAACACCTCCTCTAGCACCACGTGGCAGGGCGCCACCGCCTTCACCTAGGGCTACCCACAGTTTAGGGGGAGTCGCAGAGACAGAGGAGGAGCGGGACATTGCTATAGGGGCAGTTGCAGATGCAGAGGCTGAGGAGGAGATAGATTTCGCTTCAGACAGCTCGGATGATGATTATCATCTTCCTATTCTAGATTTTCCTCTAAGAGAGCATGACCACGAGGCAGGAGGCTCTTCTAGTGCCACAGACCCTGCACTACTTGCTATTCTTGAGGGGATGAGGGCAGATCAGCAGAGGGCAGCTGAGGAGCAGGCTAGGAGGGATAGAGAGCAGGCTGCCATTAATGCAACCATGCAGGCTAGGAAGGATGAGCTTCAGAGACAGCTTCTGACCTTCTAGGAGCAGCAGTTGGCTTTCCAAGCCCAGCAAACAGCTATGATGGCTGCTCTCATGGTAGTGAGAGGGATCCAGCTTCCACAGGTGCAGCTCTCAGGCACATCCACTATCAGGCCACCGACTCCAGTGCAACAGCCCAGTGGGCTTCAGAGTCAGTCTCATCCGTCGCTTCAGCTATCTGCTCACAGTCAGCCATTCTCCACTCCACAGCACCAGGTTTCTCAGGGTGCTATCTCCTCAGGCTTTGAGCAGACCCTTTAGTTTAACCCTTTGCAGTCAGGTTTTACGCCTCAGTCTGCCAGCACCTCTCAGCTTGTGTTGGACTCTTCAACAGGGTAGGACATCTCTTTCTCATATAGTGCTCTGACTAGACAGCTAACTCCACCACCACTGCAGACTCCTGTAGCTTTTACACTACCAGTCACCAAAATAGAGCGCCTGTCGTCGTCAGTCGCATCGTCCGAGCAGCTTGCTCCGTCGTCTACAGTTCCGGAGATGTCAGCGACAACTACAGAGTCAGTGCCAGCCTCTTCAATAGGTCTTGAGACTCTAGTGGTAACTCAGGCAGCCACAGAGCCCACGGAGTAGACTCGGATAGCTTCTCCAGCTCGTCCAGTTTCAGAGGGTCACTCCGCCTCCTCAGAGTCAACAGCAGATGGCACAGAGGATACAACTCAGTTCTAGGCCGTGCCACGAGACTCCTCTACTCCGCCTACACCTTCTTCATCTTAGGTTTTTGGCGCTTGATGCCAAAGGGGGCGAGAGAGCGTAGAGTATGATAGAGATAGGGGGAGCTAGCTAGTGAGTGAGTGGAGGCTTCATTTATTTTGTGTGTTTCTTCATCATGCATCATGTCTACTTTTTATGCATATTTGTGAGACACTCTAGTTTGTGAGATACACTTTTATGGTTATGAGACATGACTTGTGCTTCTTTATGATATCTTTATGTCATGTGTGTGGCTCATATTACTTTGCTTCCGCGTCTTTACTCCGATTTATTATGAGTCATATATTGTTATATCCTGTTGAATACATCTCACATATTTGGATGCAGGATGTTAGACTTGGTTGATATAAGCATGCTTAATCTCTTTGTGTTCTTATTGTCTCATGCTTATAAAAACCAAGTCATTTGAAAACCTCACTTCTTTCATACTCGAGGTCATTGTCATCAATCACCAAAAATGGGGAGATTAAAAAGCATCTAGGCCCCTAATGAGTTTCGGTGATTAATGACAATGTTGATTACTATGACTAACGTGTGTTTTGCAGAGGCAAAGTCATTAGTGTTAGGTCATGGTAATGTTGATCGATGGACTAGAAGGTTCATGCCTACTTAATGGTGGAAATCGTTTCGGTTTTCAAAGGATGGTTGGACATCGTCGGGACTAGACTAGGTCTAAGTGCCATATGGTGAAGAAGGGCACTTAGAGTAGTTTAGGACTTTGTTTTCCTTTGACTGTACTATTAAGAGGGGCATTGAATGGGTAGCTTGACCTAGGCAAGACATTAGGTTTAGGTGTGGTGCACACTTGGTAAACCTAGCACTAGGCAGCTCAGAATAAGTCCTTAGATCGAGAGGAACAAACTTTGTTTTCGAAAGATCGCGTTTCGACGAAGTTTGGGTGCCTAAGTAGGCACCAGACGCAGCACCGGACGCTATATGAGTGCGTCTGGTGAGGTTGACTCGAGTCAGAGTGATTGGGTGCCTAGGGTTAGGCACCGGACGGTTGCACCAGACTTACCGGGGAGCGTCCGGTTCTATACCCAGTGAGGTCTGCAGGAGACCAAGGCACCAGACGTTAGCATCGGACTCGCCGGGGAGCGTCCGGTCCTAAACCCAGGGGTGTAAATTCACCCTCACACCGGACGGTGCCACCGGACTCTCTAAGGGAGCGTCTAATGCACTGTCAGAGGAAGTACAGTTGTGTCACCAGACGCTCGGTGCAGTGTGTCCGGTGCAACATTATCAACGTCCGGTGCTCCTGTTTTCAGTGTAAAATGGTTGGCCGGCCCTTGGACTTGATGGGGTGTATTTATACTCCTCCACCTCATCCATGGGGGGTATCTTGCCCATTTGATCAGTTGAGAATCACCTTGTGGTGCAAGAGAGAAGCAAGAACCTAGAGAGGATTGAGATTTGAGAGATTTCTTGAGTGAATCCTTCTCTAGTTGAGTTCTAAGAGTCAAGTGTGCATCCACCACTCTCTAGTGCCTTGATTGGGTCAAGTGAGAGTTCATTGCTTGTTACTCTTGGTGATCGCCATCACCTAGACGGTTTGGTGGTGATTGGAGCACGAAGACCGCCCAGAGTTCTTATGGGTGGCTCGTGTCAAGCTTGTGAGCGGTTGTGGGTGATTCACCGCGACGGAGTGTCAAAGAATCAGTCCATAGAGAGCACTTGGTCCTTGCGGGACCAAGGGGGAGCAAGACCCTTGTGCGGGTGCTCCAACAAAGACCAGTGGGGAGTGGCGACTCTCCGATACCTCGGCAAAACATCGCCGAGCCTTTCTTGCTCTCCTCCTTTACTTTCTAGCATTTACTTTGTGCAATTACTTTGAGCTTTTACATTCCTAGAATTGTCATGCTAGAATAGGATTGGAACTAGGTTGCAAAACTCTTTATCCGGTAGCTCTCTAGATCACACTAGGCACAAGGGGTTGAATTGGAGCTTATAGGTTGCTTAAATTTTTAGAGAAGCCCAATTCACCCTCCCTCTTGGGCATCTTGATCCTTTCAGATATGATATATTGTATTAAAATAAGATTAACAACGATGACACATTGAACCATAGAGCATCCAAGAATGGGGTGGCTCACATCGTCGATGGCTCATGGAAACCTCTTGTTGTTTAATGGTCTTAGTCTGAACCCTAAAAAGCTGGTCGACAAGATAACATTGGCCGATTTGGATTTAAATTATCACTCCTTTTGATGGATGCGACAAAATAAATGAATAAACATTTATGCATTGAATGTAATGATTATTTGAAATTTTAAGAAAATATGAATCAAGAGATCAGCAACATGCAAAATAAACTAAAACATCATCGAACATTAAATTAAGACTCAACCAGGAGTAGATCAAGTCCAATTAAAGAAATAAGAAGGATCTTTATAGAAACAACAATTGAAATGTTTTTATCCTGGTGTTAACATCTACAAAGATTTCGAGTTGAATTAAGCATAGCAAACTAGATGTTTTTTAAATAATAGAGTGAATATAAGAGAAAATCAAGTGGCCATAAAAATAATATGAAAATAGGAATAAGGGGAGGTAAGGAATGAACATGAAGACACGTGGCTCTATTCGTGTATCTTTTCTATGCATTCGAGTTCACAATATAAGTGTTGGGATAATGCATCAAATTAAACCCGGCAGCAGCAGCCCATGGTACAGCCTTAGATTTAAAGTTACCTAGACTAAAGACCAAATAAGAAATGTATTATGGCGTTGAAGAAAAAAAATTGATGTTTCTAGCTTTTTGTCTCCAGTTGTGCATGTTTTTATTTAGAATGAATGATGTGCTTGCCTTGAACAAGGATATTTTGACTTATGATAGTTTGACATAGGATAAATTTCAATCCCTTATTTTAAGATGGATGGAGTAGGTTTAATTAAATACCGATCTCCGAAGAGAAAATAAAATTCCCTCATTAAATGATAGGATTATAAAGTGCCTTTTTCAGGGTAGAGCGCAAAATGCAGCCTCTTGTTTCTGCCTCAATCCTGTTCGAGCGAAGCGATGTTTATGAGGTTTAGAGGATTAGTTGGTTCGTGCTGAGTGGAAAATCCCTTATCCGCAGATGGAGCCACCGAGTGCTCTGCTAGGATCCAACCGGTCAGACACAGCAGGGCTTAGATGAGGAACTTCCACGGAGGGCCAGAACAGAATAGGAATTAAGACATTTGGCTTTTTGTTTGCGTAGATGGATATCTTCTTATTTGGATAGAGTTTGAGCACTTGATCACCTTAAGCTACCAATCCTATGCCCCTTGATAGTACAAACTTTTCCTATACTCCATTTCGAAATAGAAAACGTAAATAAGCTTTCATGAATCCTTTAGCCATATTATTCTACTAAATTCGGGGAGTCTCCTTATGTTATCATGCACCCACGATCACTTATAACATGTCATCATCTCATATAGTTATCAATTAGAAGCTTAATTACATGGTTATCAATACACCAATACCCACTTAGGCCCCTAGATGCTCTTTTAGGCTCACTAACAATTGGAGGGAATGAATGTCGACTCCAGTGATGAGGTGCCCTTAACCGCAGAACTGCCACTGCATCAAATACGACCGAGGAGCCATCCATGTCATCCTCATTCTTGGTCTTCGGCATGGACGATGAGAGGAGGATGATGACGTCAACAAGTTTGACGCGCTAAGCGAATTTTGATGCTTGCGAGGTGCATGTTTTGCATTGACTAAAAATGAGCGATTGATTTATTTCTAAGTGATTGGTTTATTTCATGGTGGCTGAGCTTGTGTCTAAGATGCCAAGTTGCTGCCTTTTGTGGTGTTTATATGGAGATCAATGAGGAGGTTGTTGGTTTGTGCCAAGGACAAAACCGCTGAACACACACTTGGCGAGATATCATTCTCTAGAAGTTCTAAGGTAGATGCCAAGGTCGCAAAAGGTGGATATGCTTTGCTGATTGTTATATACTTCTCCCATAATTGGTATTGTAGTCGGGTAGCAAACCACATGCTATTTTGAAGTAGGCTTAACTACAAATTTTGTTAGTAGCAGAGTTATATCATTACAACATTAGGGAGTAAAATTCGTAATGTCAAAATGGAATAATATCTTTGTGTTCTCTTCCTACCTTGACAATGTCCTGGTTTCTCGAGCACTTTATCTTTGTGGTAAAGAAGCTTGAATTCCTAGGGATTCCCTCAAATGGTGTTCTTTCAGTGGGATACTAGACCTCATTACCAATGATGAGTGATTTTTTTTGTGTTCTAGTGCAATTATCAAGTTTCGGCATGTAGTTGACGATTTGAGGAAGACAACCAAATCTGTCTTTGATATACTCTTATTTTTAGTGACTGTTTGGTGTTTGTTGTCCTTTTGTAATGGCTAATATTTTTTTGATAAATTCTAGGATATAGCTATTCAATTGCACAATCTATCTAAAGATGAATAGGTTTGTGTATCACTTACCTCAGCAGTGACATTCATACAATTGTGATCAATCCATGGTTATCTAACATCATATATACAAATCACTACTGGAAACTGGGACGTCGCCGAGTGCCTCATACTTTGCCGAGTGCAGTTTATCGGGGCACTCAGCAAAAATTATGTTTGCCGAGCGCCGCACTCGGTAAAGAATATTTTGCCAAGCGCCAAGCACTCAGCAAACTTCAACACTCGGTAAGTAGTCCACTCGGCAAACATTGCTAACACCGTGACGGCATCTCCCTCCCGTTTGATTTTGCCGAGTGCTACCAGTTAGGCACTCGGCAAAATTTTTTTATAAATTTTTTCATCAAAACTTTGCCGAGTGCGTCATGGTCCGGCACTCGGCAAAGCTAATTTTGCCTAGTGTCAAATCTAGGCACTCGGCAAAATTTTTATTTTTTTTTTGGATTTTCAACCCGAGTTTTTTTGTGTAGCCTTCTGACCGTATTTTAAGCTCTAATCTAAATTTTGGTGAAATTTTGACTTTTCTTGCTATATTTTTTTAATTTATTTTGTTTCCTTGATTTTATCGGCGTATTTCAAATTTGAACTGCACGTCTATGTTATAATCGAATTTTGTCCTCCAAAATATGATATTCGTGACACGTATAGTTTGATGAGGCCATATGCATGGAGTCACATGAAATCTCAAGCATCTCGATGACGTAGTATGTTGTGTTAGTTATAGAAAAAGTAAATTTAAATTATATAAAAAGAAAACAAACTCCGAAATTCACGAAACTTGTCGAGAAGTCTTGTAATCACATGCTGATCCTGTGGTAAAAAAATTGGATGATTTGGAGTAATTTGCGACTCATGATGCCTAAAACCCACACATGTGCGCACATGATAACTTGTTATCACATGTGGATATGTCTAGGTTTTAGGCAACCGATGTCACAAATTGCTCAAAATCTTTTCAATTTTTTACCATAGCCTACACATACGGTAACATGATGCCTCCGCAAGTTTCGTTATTTTCGGACTTCGTTTGGATTTCATATAATTTAGAATCACTTTCCGGCCAAGTTCCTCGTCATGTTACGTGAAAAAAGATGCTCGAAATGTAATGCGAGTTCATGGATAGGGACTCAACATACATCAAATAACATGAATAACATTTTTCGAAGAACTAAATTGCATTATTCCTTGTACCTGCAGTTCAAGTTTGAAATATTAAAAAAAATTCGAAAAAACAAAATAAACTAAGAAAATATATCAAAGTAATTCAAAATTTCCCCAAACATTAAAACTAGGTTTGAAATAATGTATGTATGCCACATAAAAAACTGGGTTCAAAAATAAAAAAAAATAAAAAAACTTTGCCGAGTGCCTTTTTAGGGCACTCAGCAAAGTTTGATATGCCGTGTGCGCATCTTGGGGCGCTCGGCAAAGAAGCGTGGATCGGCAACCAGCTGGACTTTTTTTTGGCAAAGGCCGACCCAATCACGTAAATTAGAAAAAAAAAGTCGGCCCAATCGGCCCAACTGGAACCCTAAGTCCCTGAATCCCCTAAGTCACTGAATCCTCTAAGTCTTCGCGTAGAGCCGTGCCCCTGTCCTCGCGTACAGTCGTGCCCTCCCAGCGCCGCCGCGCCCACCCAGCACCGCCGCCGCCGTCCTGCGCCGCCGTCGTCTTCCTGTGCCTCGCTGCTCCGGCACGCGCCCAGCGCCGCCCCTCCCTGACGGTCCCGCAGCTCGGCCTGCTCGCCCCTCCCTGCGCCGCCCGAACTCGCCGCGCCCCCGGGGGGCGCCCGGCCGCGCTGCCACGACCGCGCCGGCACCGGCCCCGCTACGGCAGCGCCTGCCCCGGCCAGCGTCCACCCCGGCCTACTCTTCCAGTTCTGCGAGTGTTCGGGTAAGATCTGAGTCATACTTGCTTCCCCTCCCCAGTACATGCTCATAGGTGCAGGTGACCATTTGGTCTCTACGGGTGCTGCTCTCCAGTGCCGTGACTGATAGATGGTATATAGAGAGAGGGTCAGCGTAGCTAGTGTGGTGGTGATTGATTAACAAAAGACCTGGTAAAGCTTATTTAATTTGAGACACAGTAGTATGTAAACTAATCTGTAATGAGCCTGTGTGCAGTGTGTGCTAGCTGCTGGTGGGGTAAATTCAGGCTTTGAGATCGTAGTGTCCCAAGGAGTCCGAAATTGTTTGATGTTGTGTGGCGCTGGTGGGATAAATTCGGGCTCTGTATGTTTGCTTGTGTCTTAGTGCAGGGAGAGCTTGAGCTGCATTGTTAATCGGTCATAGAAGCAGCGTTTTTCTTGTGCTTGCACGTTTGTCTTCCGCTGAGGATGCAATTGGCAAAGGGCTGTGCAGTGTCGTGCATTTCATTGTTTTCTGAGTTTTGAGTCACTGGATTACAGCAAGTGCAGCAGCCTGGTGCTTGCTTTCTTCAGAGATTGATTAATCAGTAGCTATGTTCTTGCTACGTGATTTTTCTCAGGTGCAAGCAGGAGGAGTAGCTGTATTAATTTATGAATTCAGAATGTTTTGGACAGCGTTTATAGAGGGTTTAACTGGATATTCAAATGGAGCAGTCTGCTATACTAACTACCCTTCAAAATAGTAGAAAAAAGAAATCAGTTTTGTGTGTTCCATGTAAACAACTTCTATGGTTTTGATTGATTTGGAAATACATCAATGGTTTTGACACATTTGTAGGGATGTTTGGTACTGCATACAGTACATGCATGGTTCTCAAGTTAAATAGCATTATTGTGCCATGTCTGATTAATTGTTCTATACAGTACAGTAGAGTGTTCTGTTCAGCTCAAATAAAATATGGCAAATGAAGGATGCTTTAATTTGGAAAAGCTAAGCTTCAGAATTTTCCTTTTAAATAAGGAAAATAGCTCAAATAAAATGTTTTGTCCAAATTCTGTTCCTTAACTGATATGTTGTCTTTGTTTTGCAAGTCAGATTTTACTATTTGCTGTTGCAAGCGAGTCCTCAAATTTCTGCCCATCTTTAAGGAAGCAGCAAAGTCATTTAAGGGAAAGGTAATTCCTTCTGTTTATTCGAGTATATATTCTTTCTGCACCAAGGCACTACAATGTCAAACATTTGCTGGCAATGCCATTAGTTATCATGACACGTGAACATCATTTGCCTTTCTTTTTCACTCAAAGTTGCATTGTCTTAGAACAAAAGAGTATACAGATCTGTTCCTGGTTTGCTGCTTTCTGCATGCCAGAGTGTACTTCCCACCTCTGTATATGCTACTAGACCTGTATATACTGATCCAAAAACTTTGTGAGCTATTGAGATTACTTGGAGGGAATTAGCCAAAAACCTGTAAATACTTTAAAGTTGAATAATTGTGCCTTAACTCTGTCAGATCAGCTCATTACAGTTCAAGTTGAATAATTGTGCCTTAACTAATGCATCTAACTTTTATGTTCTATACTCCTTAGTGGGAGGTTCTGCCGAAATTTACAACTTATAGTATCGTGTTTCTTCTTTTTGCAGAGAAGAGGCCGTTTAAGGGGTCTCGGAGTACCCGGATTGTCTTCGTCGGCGTTGTGGGTGTGCCTGGACCGCGTCTGCTCCGCTAGCATTACTCCACCGACACCCTAGGTATAAATCTCCTCTTTTTCTCTATGTCTGTCGTCGTAGTTCGGTGTCACCCAGTTAGGCGTCTCCCGTCCAAAAGAGATACGGTTGGTGGTATGCAAATATTTGCATATCTGTGACCGTATCTGTTTCGCATTGTCCATGTTTTTTTGGACAGTCTGTGGATGCGTAGTTGAGTAAGTTTCCATGGTCTGCTCCGTTCCGAGATAGGATTTCGGCATCACCCCCCTTGTTGTTGTCGTCCGGATACACACTCTCCCTTGCAGGACGTGTATCGGGACAACAGCGGGGAGGTGCTGCCGAAATTCTGTCTCGGATAGGAGCAGGCCATGGAAACTAACTCATCTACGCATCCGCGGGTGGGATTAGGACCTATCCTCACCTATTAGAGAGTAGGGACACCACATAGATGCAATTGATGGTCATAGATGTGTGCTGATGCTTCTGTTAAAGGATGGAGGACCGTGAGTGGATGTACACGCTCCGGAGAGATGCGAAGGATTTCGACTTGCTGTTTATACACAAGGTCGAAGGTTTCTTGAATCAATCATTTGGCGAGAGTGCACACGGCCATTCTCTAGTTGTTTGTCCTTGCAGTAGTTGTGACAATAGAAGAAGGAAAGATAGGACAACCATGGGTAAACATATTGTGAAGTTTGGATTTACTCCAAGCTACCACCGGTGGATCCACCATGGTGAAGCTGATCGTATCAGAGAGGAGGTGGTGAGACCTCGACTCGAGGCTTTTGCTGATGATGCGGGGGTACCAGACATGCTAGATGACATTCACCAAGCTCAGTTCGCCGAAGGACGTGATAAGGAGGAGGTGGAGGCTGCCGCAGATGACTTCTACCGAATGTTGGACTCGGCACAGAGACCCCTTCACGATCATACTAATGTTTCTCAGCTAGATGCCATTGGTCGCGTGATGGGGTTGAAGGCCGAATTAAACCTAAGTCGAGAAGGCTTTGACAAGATGGTGGCCGTGTGGGGAGGCATGCTACCGACGACACACATTATGCCAAAGAACTTGTACGAGTCAGAGAAGCTCCTTCGTGCACTTAAGATGCCGTATGACAAGATACATGCCTGTCCGAATGGGTGCGTCTTATTTAGGAAAGAACACAGTGATGCCAAGTACTGCCCAAAGTGTAAATCCTCCAGATACGTGGAGGTAGACTCAGGCGATGGCCAGAAGAGGCAGCTTACGATCCCCATGAGAGTCCTACGGCACCTTCCGTTCCTGCCGAGGCTCCAACGGCTATTCATGACTGAAGAATCCACGAAACAAATGACATGGCACAAAAACGGCAAAAGGTACAACCCTGGGAAGATGGTACATCCATCCGATGCTGAAGCATGGAAGCACTTCAATGCTCGGCATCCTCTCAAAGCAGAGGAGGCTCGTAATGTACATGTCGCCCTAGCAACAGATGGGTTCAATCCATATGGTATGATGGCTGCACCATACACATGTTGGCCCGTGTTCGTCATCCCCCTCAATCTCCCCCCCGGTGTCTCCTTTCAACGGCATACCATGTTCCTATCGTTGATAATTCCTGGACACCCGGGGAGTCATATGGGTGTCTTCATGGAGCCTGTGATAGATGAGTTGATCCATGCTTGGGATGAAGGGGTGTGGACATACGGCCGAGCTACGAAGACAGTTTTCAAAATGCACGTCTGGTACCACTACTCCCTGCACGACTTCCTGGCGTACGCGTTAATGTGCGCCTGGTGTGTTCAGGGGAAGTTCCCATGCCCAATATGCAAGGACGCTGTGAGGTTCATATGGTTGAAGAAGGGTGGCAAGTATTCATCGTTCGACAAGCATCGTCAATTCCTCCCTCTTGACCATGCATTCAGAAAAGACATCAAGAATTTCACGAAAGGTGTCAAAGTGACAGACCCTATACCACACTTGAGGACGGGGGCCGAGGTTCGTGCTCAGATAGATGCTCTTGTGCCTGGGCCGGATGGTAAGTATGTGGGATATGGTGAGCAACATATGTGGACTCATAAGTCCGGGTTGACGAGGCTCCCCTATTTTGATGACCTCCTACTACCACATAACATTGATGTCATGCACACCGAAAAGAATATCGCCGAGGCACTTTGGGCAACACTCATGGACACCGACAAGTCTAAGGACAACCCTAAGGCTAGAGTGGACCTTGCGACGTTGTGTGATAGGCCAAACCTAGAGATGCAGAAAAGTGCGACAGGAAGGCAGTGGAGAAGGCCTAAGGCCCCCTACGTCTTGAAAATCGAGCATAGGAGGGAAGTGCTTCGATGGATCAAGAATTTAATGTACCCTGATGGGTATGCAACCAATCTAAGCAGGGGAGTCAACTTAGCCACTCTGCGAGTCAACGGGATGAAGAGTCATGACTACCACATATGGATTGAGCGAATACTTCCGTCGATGGTTCGAGGCTATGTCCCTGAGCATGTCTGGCTAGTGCTGGCAAAGCTAAGCTACTTCTTCCGCCAGCTTTGTGCCAAGGAGCTATCTCTGGCCGTCATTACAGAATTAGAAATAATGGCACCTGAGTTGGTCTGTGAGATGGAGAAGATCTTTCCACCTGGCTTCTTCTTACCGATGCAGCATCTGATTGTGCACCTCCCGAACGAGGCACGGTTGGGGGGGCCAGTGCAGGCCCGTTGGTGCTACCCAATCGAGCGATGTCTAAAGACTCTTCGCAAGAAGTGTACAAATAAAGCCAGAATTGAGGCTGCAATTACAGAGGCAAGCATTCGGGAGGAGGTAGCAAACTTCACAACATCCTACTACAAGCCTAACCTTCCTAGCAGGCATAATCCACCCCCTCGTTACAATGCTGGCGAAAATGAATCCACCCTCATCCTTTTCAAAGGTGAACTAGGCTGCGCAAGTGGATCGACCCCCAAGAGATTGGATGCAGAAGAGTGGCGCAGGATCACGCTATATGTGTTCACCAACCTGCCTGAGGTTGCTCCATTCATACAGTAAGTTCTCAACAAGCTTGTTTCAATACGACGACTCTACTATGTATCGATCCCCATTGATTCTCTTTGGTACAGGGAATTTGTTTGTCAAGAGTGGCGTCAATCAATTGATCCTAGCCCGCATGAGCATGATGCCCTTCTTTCAGAGGGTGCGGGAGCTGGGAGGCCTGATTTCATTTCTTGGTTCAAACAAAAGGTACTTTCCAATCTAGCTCGTACTTTTGTCGATAACTCGATGTTCCCTAGTACATCGCAACATCCAGTAGTATAATGATGTATCATGCTTGAACTTGCAGGCGCAGACCTATGCGTCCATGAGTGACGAGTTGAGACAGGTTGCAAACGGCTTCGAGCCTAGGGTGAAGTCATATACCGGTTATGACGTGAACGGATATCGCTTCCACACGTCAAGACACGAGCAGACTCGACCCAATCGGAAAACCACGAACAGCCAAGTTTTTACACTGGGCACTGATGGCATCGAATACTATGGGGTAATTGAGGAGATCTATGAACTTTTATATGACGGCCGGGTACCTCTTACTCATGTCATATTCAAGTGCCACTGGTTTGATCCTGGACAAACTAGACGGACCCCTCATCTTGGGCTAGTCGAGATTAGACATGATTCTGTCTATACAGGAAAAGATGTCTATATTGTGGCTCAACAGGCCGTGCAGGTGTATCATACACCGTACGCGTGCACAGGCAAAGACCATCTTATGGGTTGGTCTATTGTGCACCAGGTATCTTCGCATGGTAAACTACCTCTTCCAAACGATGAAGATTACACCTTTGACACAAATACATATGATGGAGAGTTCTATCAAGCAGATGGCCTAGAAGGGAGGTTTGAGATAGTCTTACCCGAGATAACCGAAATGGAAGTAGACAATGAAATGGTGGATGATGATGACCCTGGAGATGTAGTGGTGGATCTTAAGGACATTGAAATGCTTGAGCGATTCCATTTAGGCAGAGACAATGAAGAAAACACAGAACCTTCAGATAGTGTTGCCCATTTGGACAACTTTGACAGTGATGACGAGACCTATGACCCAGGGGAAGATTATTCCTAAATCATGTAATACTATGTTAATTATTAAAATTTGTTATGTTCATTCATTTTCAACTATTTGTAATACTAACGCTTGTTGTTTATTCTTTGTAAATTGCAGGTGACAGAAACAAACATGGTGGCCAACCGTTCACCGAGGCAGGTAGCCTCAGTGTACCGGAGGCTATGCCCCGCTGGAGTCGAGGAGACGGCTTCTGCTCTACCGGCGAGAGCAGGCCTGAGTCGTGGCCCGGGTCACCCCAGGACGAGGACGCTGACGACGCTGATGGGGACGGGGAGGGCCCGGGGTCGCCCCAGGCGGGGCCGACCTCCTACCCCAGCTCACGACCAGTCGGAGGACCGGCCTCCTACCCCAGCTCACGACCACCCGGAGGACCCGACTCCTACCCCAGAGGACCATGAGGTGGCCATGGTAACGACCCCAGACAATCACGCGACTGAGCAGACGGACGAGGGGACTCAGCAGACGGAGGACAGTTCTGCTCACTCAACTCGTTACCTGCGAGGTGCCACAAGGCTTCCTAGTGTTCCGCATCATGAACGACGCCCACTGATACGTCCAGCGGGAAGAAGGTAAGTAACTATAGATGTTATCACTAGTACTTCATATGATACGTTGAAAATCCAAAGACAAATTGATATTTTTCCTAAATCACTTTTGCAGGGGCTGGCTAGTTCTGGAGGGTGCTCTTGATCCCCCACGCACCCCTGCTACCATCCTGGGATGTCTGTGCAGGAAACACTTCCCCGGCCTTGTGGACTTGGGAGATGTGAGGTGGGAGCCGGCCTGGACGTGGGGCAGGTACGCACTCGGCGAGGATGACGAGAAGTCCAACAAGCAGGAGCGGGTTTTGGCGGACTTTTGGGTAAGTGTCTCACAATCAAAGCATCAGCAGTTTAGCACCTGATGCTTGGCATAATGACCTGATGGTGTGCGACATTGAGCGCGGCTTATTCAAGGGACTTGATCTTACTGAAATTAAGGAAGAATTTTAAAATAAAAATATAAAAATGTCTTTGCCTAGGTCTGTACTCAAATAAAGCATTATTATAAGTATGTATTTATTCCAAGAATGTTTATTTAGTGAGGTATTTTTAGTACCAATGCTTTACTTTTGGACATAGATAAATAATGTTCTGGTACATCTTTGCATAGTCGTTAGTTTTTTTATGAAAATAGTTGTTAGTTATATTATACATGTTTGACCAATTGACCTTTATAAACCTGCCACACCTGAAATTTATTGCTGCCTCCGCCACTGTGCACACAGAGTTACTTCAAGGCCGAACCAGGTCGAGAGAACCTGGCAGATCAGACAGCACACAGAGCGTGTCAAAAGTACGTCGGTGACATGATTCACGAGGCAAAACTCCAAGCCCACGTCGACTACTACAGGTCCATCGAGAAAGAGCCCCTCAAGAAGGCCGGTGCAAGAAAGGTGAAGCTGACCCGGGAGTAGTACCTTCAGGTACTTGAATAAAATTGATTCATTTTGGGAGTTTGCAGGTCCAGAATTGATCTTTCTTCTATGTCAAACAATTGATGATGTGTAGGTGCCGCCCAGCTGGTGCATGTCGTATAGATCGGCATGGGCAAGGATCGTGGACAGGTTCCTAGACCCGGCGCACATCGAAAAGCAAGAGCTCGGCAAGCGGAAGCGGGCACTGAGGGCTGGTCCAACTCACCACCAAGGCAGCCGCAACCTCCCCAATTTCAAGCGAGCACTTGTACATGATGTCATTTATCTATTCTAATGCTCATTTGTGCCCGATTTCTAATCATGTTGCCGCCTTTCTCGCAGGAGGCTGCACAGCCAGACATGCCGGTGTCGGAGTTTGGGGCATGGGCTGTGTCCCACATGGGCTCAGTGAAATCCGGTGTCACCTTCAACCCGGATGCCCCTGCCCAGGCTTACTCCGACCCGACCATCCACGCTAAAGTCATGGAGTACACGGAGTCGGTGAGGGCGCTGCGTGGCCCAGATGTTGATCTGCGCACTCATCCCCTTGAGACAGTGGTGATCGTGAGGCGTGGGCAAGGCAGGCAGCATGGGCGGTTGTGGATTGCAGACGGCGCTCAGTCCTCCGCCTCTGCACCTTCTCTCTCCGACGTGAGGGCACGGAGCACCAGCAGTAGCCTTCCCATACGTGCACGACCAACTGCAACACTGTCTCGGGTCGACGAACTTACGGTAATTCCGGTCTCACTCGTCGTACATTGAACTTTACACACATTGATCATAGAGACAATTCAGAGGTCCAGGAAGGAACTTCATCACACTCAAACTGAACAATGTATTGATGTGCAGCTAGCTTTCTCCTAGATTTAGAAATATATTCAATTGAAAGCCAAGGAAAAAACCAAGGAGTAAATCAGTGGGTTAATGAAATAAGCTGAAATTTAGGAATGCTACAAATAAAAGAAAATTACTACCCTTTGCAACATCCTTTTTGCCTGAACCAAACATATCCATCTTGGCAGACAACTACATTTGTCTTGGCAGAAATGTATCAGTGCTGCTATATGTCTATTGCTGATTGTACTTGTGCCTATGGCTGCTTGTATTAGAGTGTACATTTGTCTTGGCAGCAGTGTACATTTTTCTATTGCTGATTGTCTATTACTGATTGTACTGAAATAGTGCAGAACTGAATGGAGGGAAAAAAAATCTGAAGTACATGTACCTGTACAGATTCTATTAAAATTGTCATGCTTGTGCTAATAACTCTTCTCTATTAATCAAATTGGTACACTCTAATACATGTGCACGCCGAGCTGTTAGAAACAAAGGAGTCGCACGTGCAGTTGACCGCTCAGCACGCACAGCTGACCACTCAGGTGGCGCAGCCGACCGCTCAGGTGACCCAGCTCATTCAAACCATCGGGCAAGGACAAGCTATGCCGGCGGTTGCACACTACACTCCTGTGAGTATGAAAGTTGAATTTTGTTGGCCTTCGTGCAGTTGGGATAGCTGGCCTTCGTGCCATTGTGATTTTCGGCCATCGTGTCATTGGTATTATCGGCCTTCGAGCCGTTGTTTTCTTGCAGGTTAAAAACCTCCCCGTGCAGGGGAGGTACTGCCGAAATTTTCAATTTTTAATTAAGTTTAACACATGCCATCTCCTCTATTTTGTGCAGCCTCCATCGGTGTGTTCAAACGCTCATCAAACATCACCGGCGGTTGATCCCGTCAATCCTTCACCGACGTCCGGGAGGCCACCCTTTGAGTCTTTGCCACAGTAGCTATGTCGACCTTTTAATAATAGACTTGTCATGTTGAACTTTGATGCATTTGTGCGAGACTTGTCATGTTTAACTTTGATGCATTTGATGTCTTCGGCACAGTACTTGTCATGTTGAACTTTGATGCATTTGTGCGGGACTTGTAATATCGAACTTGTGATGTTCGATATTAATGGATTTTCGATGGATTGATAAAATATGTGAGTGCTTGTGATATATAATATATGCTGGTGATATATTCTGTTGTAATGGAATTCAAAAAAGCAAATTTCGGAGACTTTGCCGAGTACCATGACCAAGACACTCGGCAAAGTTTTGTCATGATTTAATATTCAAAATTATTTTGCCGAGTGCTATGACCACGACACTCGGCAAAGTTTATAACAGCATACATACTGGAATTCTCTTCCAAAACTTTGCCGAGTGCAAAGGAAGCACTCGGCAAAGTATTAAGGAAAAAATAAAAATAAATTTGCCGAGTGTTCAGCCATGCACTCGGCAAAATTTACAGGAAAAAAATAAAAATAAATTTGCCGAGTGTTGAGCCATGCACTCGGCAAAATTTACGTTGACGGCGGATAGTGTAACGGCAGAAAAACTTTGCCGAGTGTTGAGGGACGCACTCAGCAAAATAATTGGCCGAGTGCCCCCAAGGAAGCACTCGGCAAACCTTCTTCGCCGAGTAAGATTTTGCCGAGTAAATTTTGCCGAGCGCCACAATCGGCAAAGGATTTGCCGAGTGGAAAAGTGGTCTTTGCCGAGTGTTATTACACTCGGCAAAGCCACCGGTTCCAGTAGTGAATTGTCAAGGACGAAAGTGAAGCAGGTAGGGACATCTCATCACAAATTTGCTAGGAGGTTTGACATGATTTGTTATTTCTTATGCCTAGGAATTAAATTAGATCTTGCTAGCGAATATGCTCGTGTGATGCAGCAGAACATAGAGCGTGAAACTTTAAGATTTTATGCAATGCTTGTATCATCTGTTCTAATACATCTTAAAATCTGACCAACATGGCTACATGTGTGCTATTTTAACTCATATGAGCATGGGTTGTGAGTCAGGATCATAGACATGATAGAGGTGGCATTATATTGTGGGAAGTAAATTATGGCAGCACGAAGAATCCTTTCTGCTAAGGTATAAAGACTTGAAATAGGTATGTCATATGAAAAATCATCTTTATGCAAGGAAAAGGACCAGAGTCTGGACTCTGACCAAAAATTTTGCACAGCTTACAGGAGGCTATAAACCACACACAGAACAGTTGCATCTTTGCATGCATACATAATATTGCATTATTTAGTATAATGAGCCACTCTTGCTTTGGTCAGTGGAAACCCAATCATTTGTCGTTGTTGATGTCCTGGAACAGCTCTGGCAGATGCCCATTCGTAAGTCTGCTCCTTTTTGTGATCTTAGGATCTTTCTTCTTGGGTTTAGACTTGGATTTTACCCCGTCGATCTGGGCAGCTGCACGTCGTTTCGCTGTGTTTGTCACGGGCTTGATGCCATTCTTCTGAAGCTCCTTTTCTACGTCCACCATGTCACGTGGTAACTCAGTCTCCCGGAAGAGAAGTTTCAGGTCATCATCAACCTTCATCTTCGTTTTAGGATCATTAGGGTACACAATGTCCTCCTGTGAGTCCATGTTTGATAACAGCCAAACTTCACCTGCTGCCTTCAGTGCCTACAGCATGGCACTCAAGATTACCCATATGCACTTGAATATAAATTGTAGAATAAGCTTGGTCACTTATAGTTCTATTATGCTAATGAACGCGGCAACTAGAGAGAACACACACAGAATGGCCAACTATATCATGGCTCATTAAGCAATACCAATTTGAACAAAAAATATAGGCTGACAGACAGATAAACTCAAGTACACATTACAGTATAACTTTGCGGGTTATACAGTATATAGAGCTAATTAACTTGTACATATTATTTTAGAATTTTTGTTATTAACTAATTGGGCACCTTTTAGAACAGTGTCATCACGTGATGTTTAACACAACATGTTAAAGTATCAGATAATGAGAATTAGCATCACCTGCAGATCTTCCATTACAGTTGGGTATGCATCCTTGATTTCCATGACAGCAAGACCCTCTGTGAATTTTCTTATCAGAACAAGTAGTTGATCTTTTCCCTTAAGATCATGTTTGGACTACACATATACCAACAGTGAATTAACACATAAGACATCAGAAATCAGAATAGTTAACTGCAACAAGAAGATAAAACAATGAAGGCTGTTAGAATAAGCACACAACTACTGTAATGATCAGGAAATCCTTGTCTATTTCTCCTTAAAACAACATTCCAATGCATTTTAATCGTTAAAAGTTTGTTGGCCATGAAAGCTATAGTTTACCACACTACGATACACAACTATCATGAACCACCGAATTATGACAATTGAAAGAAAATTGAGTTGAGAGGAAGATAAATGAGTGGCATAAGCAATGAATTCATAACGTATGAAAATCCACAATTTCCAGGTAAGTAAAGGAAGGCATATTATATACTCTCTCTATTCCAAATTATAAGGCATTCTAAGAATCTTGGAGAGTCAAAGCATCTCAAGTTTGACCAAAATTATAAAGAGGATTAAAATGATTTGTGACATCAACTATGAAAATATAGTTAATGAGGAATCTAATTATATTTATTTGACATTGTAAATATTATTATCTTATCACATATGTTTGGTCCAACTTAAGATAGTTTGACTCTTTCAAGATTCTTGGAATAACTTATAATTTGAGATGAAGGGGGGAGTACTATTACTTAAGTACCTAAGGTTACCAGAAAATGCCAAGTGAATCACTCACACATTTCACTGACAAATGTCCAGGCTAATATTAGCAGTTCAAGTCTATTATGAACAACTATAGAGTAATAATTCCTTTACCTTGTAAGAAAAACGGTATCCCACTCATATTGTACTTTGGGGTTGTTCCTCAAGCTGTCAGAGACCGCCTTGTTACCATGAATATCAACATAAGTTGCTTCATTTATTTGCTCTGCAGTAAAAGCTTGTCTTGTCTGGAAACACAAAAGAAATAATAATATCAATTCATGAACTAGATGTAGCATCGTAATCTATAAAGAAAGTTTATGTGATACTTACTGTGCTATCCCCTATGAAGATGTAAGAAACTTCTACAATGATTGCTTAAATGAAGAAAAATGGGCCTTACAGAAAATCATCATAGGAGTTTTCCATATTTTTAAAGTATATAATTCTGCTCAGTGAAATGGCTCATATATTCGATAACTGATATGTAGCATCCACACACGACAACCAGAATAGCCATTTCGCTTTGGCCAGATAGCAAGTTAGTGTCCTACCCCAGCCTGTGTTGATCTATCCCTGACATTCTGTTTATCATGGGCTAACACACATAAGGTACAACATATCAAGACTGACGGGGCCTGAGCATCTTACATGTGAGAGAAGGCATTCAGACAGTACCACAAATTGGGAAGGGCGACATGATACAAATAAGTGTTCTACAAGCTGAAGACATAGAAATAGGATATCCACTGATCCAGGGTTTCTATAAACAATGATAGTTCAACACTTCAACGATAATTAATCATAATTAAATTTTCAATAGACAACTAGAGTGTTGATTTCCAAAATCAGGTATTTTTTTGAGGCGAGAGAAGAAATCATTTCCTGACAACATTACACACTAGTTATAAAAAGAAAATACAGGAGGGTTGTAGCTTAATAAAGAGTACCTTGTAAAGCAGTTCGATGACAAGTTTCATCTGTGCTCCAACAGGAGATTTCCTAATCGAATTAATATGCTGAAGCCTTTCTGTATCATTCGAAAATTTAATAGATTGTGATGATCTCGCAGGAACAGATGGAGCATTTATTGGTTGGGCCCTGTGCTTTGGCTTCGAGGCCGAAGTTTGATTTGCAGCAATGCTAGTTAAAGATGACTGGCACCTCTCCTGTTGTTGCTTGAATCTAGAGAGGCTATCCTTGAGGTCCATCTAGGGAAAGAATTTTTATGTAAGTGATTGCCACACAAACAAAAACGTGAACACCAGAAGAAGAACTGGAGCAGTAGTGACATGTCGATGAAACTAACGCTGCCAAAGAAACTAAATACATTGCATTGTACGAATGGAAACAATCAGGTTTAATTTATATACTTCCCAGGAATAAGATGGATCAGTAAGTATCTCATTCATTCAAAGATCAATTGTTTGAAATCTACAAATATGACAAAATGCCTTACAACAGCTGAAAATTTTAAATTCTCAATTATCAGGCCTGTTTGGATCCATAGTCTAAACTTTAGCCGTTAAACTTTAAACCACTTCAGCTCTAGAGGCTCCAAACAGGATGGTCTAGAGTGTTGTCTAAAGTTTAGCCAGCCACACAAGTGAACTCAAATGGTCTAAAATTTTAGTCCTTAACTTTAGCCAACTAAAGTTTAGACCATAGGATCCACACATGCCCTAAATCAAAGTCCAAAAATATGTGATTCATTTCTGTTGTCAACCATGATAGTATCAAGAACCCACAAACTTCATACCTAAATAACAAAAGCACATACCAACTAGCTTAGGTAGAATCCAAGGCACTTCAAAGTTCAAACAGCTCCTTAAACAAACAGGTAGTTTGCTAATCAAGCAAGATACAAAGGCCCTAGCTAGTTCATCAAAGAGTCTCCAATTCACATCCAATCTAAACTCATAAAACTGATCTCCACACAGGCCAATCCATTCCAACCCCCCAAAGAAATTGAGCACTTTGTGGCTAGGTGCAAACTGCATGCAATGCATCAATTATTTGGGCAATGGCTCGAGTAATTACGTCTTCAGACCAGATCGGATCCAACGAAACCTAAAGGAACCCGGGGGCAGACACGGTAGATCATGACCCTAATTAACTGGGCCAACCTCTCTCCTGATCCCCTAGCGGGAGGGCGGCGGGGTGAGGAAATCGGCGAGCCAGCAGGTTCAGCGCGGTAGCACCTGACAGCAAAACCATGATCTCCCACCAAATCGTGCACGTAACATAGCCGCGATCGAACTCACCGGATCGCAGCAGACGCCTCAACCGATGCCACCGGATTAGTCCGATCGGAAGGGTTCCTTGCTTTCGCGTCGGCGGCGGTGAATAAGCGCGATCGGTGGAAGTGGAAGGGAAACGCCGGCAGCCTTTTTAAAGGCATCTGAGTTCGTCAGCCTTTTTAATTTCCTTTTTATTTAAAATATTAAAAATACTACAACCACAACTCCGTCACAGCAGCGCGCGGAATCCGGATAGCGTGGAGTTCAGATGTGCGCCGAACAGGGACCACCGCTAAATATTTTATACCACGTCATCACTACTAGAATGAGTTTACTCTGCAATCTGATTGTTTTATTTAAGTGGTTCAACACTAGATTTTTTTCCAACCATAAGATAAAGATCTAATAGTTCTTATCCTTTTTTTCTACCTCCGGTTTATATCTTCCTTCAGTTTCCTACCCCCCCAGTCTGGCGGCCTCACCGCGAAGCAGGGTCAAAATTAAGGAGAGGCTAATTGTAGTGTAGCTCTTGAGGTTCGGTACACGTTTATATATCTATCTCTTCTTCTTCTTTTCTAATAAATAAAGAGGCAAAATTTTAGGTTTTTTTTTTATCTATCAAATTTTTTGTCCATCTATTTTTAATTACCGAACAATAAAAAGTTTTTTTGTTCGGACTTATATATAACCCGTGCTCATACGAGTTAGAATAGCTCACGTCTAGAAAAATATGGAGTAGGAATCCTAATTTAAATAGATTTCTTAGATCCTACGTTAATAATCAAATAGAGAAAAATAAGAGTTACTTTTTTTTATTTTTCTCTACTTTCTTTATTTAGTTACATGCCAAAAGGGAGGCAAAAAAACAGGGCTGAGTTTTTCTTATTTGATATTTTCGATCTGTTTATAAAGGAACCAAGCTCCAACTTCTTATCTCCTTTTTTTCTCCAACCTCATAGGGTCCGAATATTTTTGAGGAACCTAATGACAATCTTTGACCTAGTTTAGTTCCCAAAAAGTTTTGTCAAAAATTTTAGATTGTCCGTCACAACAAATTTTGCGGCACATGCATGGAGTATTAAAGATAGACAAAAACTAAAACTAATTATACAGTTTATCTGTAATTTATGAGACAAATCTTTTGAGCGTAGTTAGTTCATGATTGAATAATATTTGTCAAATAAAAACGAAAGTGCTACAGTACCCAAAAACTCAAAATTTTGCCAACTAAACAAGGCCTTTCTAAATATTTTTGTTCAAGCATGCAAGTTCGAGATTACCTTTATCTCATGGTGTCTCCACGTACCAGGTCCGATTTTAGTTACCATGGCCATAATACTTGCGCGTCTTTTTCTCGTGTCCAGCTCATGAGTCACGTATCTTTTGTTCTTTGCCATGTAGAACTTCTGTTCTGTGTAGGAGATCGTACGTAGAGTCAAACCGCTATTTTTCAATCCGAACATAGGACGACGCAAGCCACTAACTATATATATCTAACCAATGAAGTAAACATCCAACCAAAAAAATCCAAGCATATTGTATATTATGCCAAAAAAACATAGAAACAAATCATGAAGCAACAAGGAGCGTGTACTACTTGCCCAGTTGGCAGGAGCAGCTCCACCGTCCATATGGAGCTTCGAACAACACGCAGTGCACCTCGGCCTTAGCAGCGGAGCGTTTGGACACCGGTACAGGAGATGAGTGCCTCCGAGGTTCCGTCCATATGCTAAGAGAATTAAATATGCTACTAAGAGTATTAAAGCAGAATTACTAATGCATGCTAATTTAACTAAATAACTACCATTCCGACCTTATGGCTAGGGTACGGAATTTAAAGTTTTCCGACAGGACTTATATAGTGTAGAAGACTTACTCAGTAGATTCATTGTCTGAGCTAACCTCAGTCAACTCTCCGTCTTGCTGTGATGCGGTACGTGCGTCTTCCTCCCACCTTGCTTCTGTCTCTTTTGCTTCTTCCTCCTCTAGTTCTTACTCTTCAGTTCTGTTCTCCTAATCGGGTTAAGATCTCTTCTTTCTCTTTCTTGACGATCTGGTCCATCCTTTCAGCTTTTGCGGCCCACTCACTCCATCAGGGTGCGTGCGTGTTCTCTTCTTCCTCCGTGAAGCGATCTTCATATTTCACAACCTGGCCAGGAAAGTCTTCCCATCTGTAGTGAGGCCGGGCAGCCTGACGATGGGCTTGGCGTCTTCTCCTGTTGTGTTCCTTCCTGGTTTGCTCACGGTTACATAGTGTTCTAAATTGACAGCGTACCTTTCCGGCGGGTAGGTTGAAGAGGATATGCCCTGATCCGATGTAGATGTTGGCTTTGGCTGTGTAGAGGAACGGTCTTCCTAAGAGGATCGGGATCTCATCGTCTCCCTGCATGTCAAGCACTAGAAAATCTGCAGGTATATAATATTCTTGAATTCTTACCATTACATCCTTGACCATTCCTTTCGGGAATCTTAGTGATTGATCCACCATCTGCAACTGAATATGTATTGGGTATAAAGGTAAATCAAATAATTCATCGTATACCTATTTTAACATTAAGTTGCAGCCTGATCCAGTGTCGTAGATGGTGTAAGTGTAGGTGGTATTGTTGATTGTGCATTCAATGATTGGAACTCCTGGATCACCTCTCTTGGTCGGACATGGCTTGGGTAGCATATGATCATTTTCAGTGTTGAGAGCGGTGATCAATTGAGCAGTCTCTGCCTGCTTGGTCTTTCTCCATCTTCTATTGTTCTTCTTCCTTGGTACTAATTGCGGTTCTTGCTTTCCTTGTTGGTAGAATTGCTTCGGGGCTGCAGGAGCTTTTAGGACGCGGTTCTTGAATGCAAATCTCTCCTTCTTGTCCTTAATGGATAGGACAATCTTGGCGTGCTCCACATAGATGATGGCTTTTGTTGTGCATAAGAATGGTCTTCCCAAAATGATTGGTGCCTTCTCATCTACTCCTGTCTCCATGACCACAAAGTCAACTGGGACATATGATTGCCCCACTCTAATGACAACCTCTTCTAATACTCCCTCGGGGTAGCAAATGGACTGATCTGCAAGCTACAAACGCATATTTGTGTACAACAAAGAATCATTTAATATTTTCTCATAAATTACCTTGGGCATGATGTTGACACTTGCACCGAAGTCACAGATAGCCTCTAGAAAGCTGTGGCATCCTATGGAGATAGGAATGACATGTCTTCTAAGGTCTCCCATCTTCTCTGGTAGAGAGTGGTCAATCCACTGTATAGCTGCAGGCTCAATATAACATTGGGTTGCATTGTGAATATCAACAAGGTTAGCAGTTTCTAAATCTTCTGGTTGGCCTAGAATCTTGCCTTTTTGTAATGGAGGTACAACAGCAGCTAATGGAGCTAATTGTGATTCTAACATTTTATTGAAACTATGTTGATTCTTTATAACGGAAGCAAATGTATCCATCTTAGTATGTATGTTTTCCAAAGTTTTATCATTTGATGCTAGTTTCCTAGTCATTTGATCTAGCAGTTTGGATTGACTAGCAACTAATTCTCTTAAAGGCGAAAAATTATTATTAAAATTATTACTTTGGTTGTTACCTTGGTAATTACCTTGTCGAGGTTGCTGATTCCCATGTATTGTGTTTATCTTTGTTGGTGTAGAACCACTGCTTGGCTTTCCCCAATAATGAGAACGGGAAAAGATGGAGTAAGATAATATCCTTTGGTACTCCTCTGATCGTGAAGGTGCTGCAGATCTCTAGAAAGTGTTGTAAGTGTGCACTTGCATCTTCATGAGCTTTTCCACAGAATAAGCTGGCTTGAACCATGGTAATGAGAGCAGGCTTGAGCTCGAATCCATTCTCCTCAGTGTTGACTGCTGGTCTAGTCCGAATGTTTGCTGTTGTTGGGGCAGAGAACTCTCGTAGTGTCTTCTCAGCCATGTTTCCAAACATAGGAGCTAGGTTTCCACCTAAATGCTCTTCTACTTGTTCCTCTACTTGTTCTTCAAATTCTTCTTCCAATGTTGGATCTGGCTCCTCTAAAGAACTAGCTTGAGCAGCAGAGGGTGTTCTTGATGGTGACTCGAATTTGTCCCTTGCTTCTACAAACTTCTTCTTTCTAAGGAGTTTCACTAGATCTTCAGTAAAGTTTCTTGGAAGAGAAAACCATTCATTCATCACCCTGCATAAGATAACAAAATGATAACGACGAAGGGTGTACCTATTGAGTAAGAAATAATTGATTGGTAATATGACTTTATCTATGTGCATATATGTTATCAATATATCCTAAGTTTATTGTGCCTTCCCTGGCAACGGCGCAAAAAAATGCTTGTTGACATTTACTACCGTCATTACTAAAAATAGAGATAAAACCTACCCCTAGCAACAACGCTAGAAATGCACGGTATATAATTAACTTGTCAATTAGCAACTACCCACTTCTTAATTACTAACATTCCTAAACATGACGTAGGTTGTCATCCCTAATTATATTGCTAGGAAATTGTTATAGATTCACATGTACTATTGCGACTAGGCAGAAAAGAAAAGATATGAATATGATTGTAAACTAAATGAGTTCTGCAAGCGGACAAATAATTATACCGTTATAGCATTTTACCTAGGGAAGTATCCAGGTTGTTATATTTATACCACTAGAAAGGCTACGTGCTAAACTATAATCTATTATATTGATAAGAAACTATATAAGATGAATAAATGATATTACCCAAGTTGTCTAATGTACTCATAACAGGCAAAGATCACAAGATAAATATGGATAAATAATAGTGATAGCGTAATCATCAAGTATCATAATTATAGATAATCATTAGAGCATCTACTAGTCATAATCATAGTTAGCCATTGGATAAACTAGGGAGTTGGTTCTAAGGTAATTCTATAACTACATCAATGAATAACTCTAATTAGTGCAATTATATCTAGAAATCATTGTTAAGCTAACCCTATATCATAATTACATGTAAAGAGGCATCAACTAATGAGGGTATTAAGACACAAGGGTCACCCCCTTCGCGACCGTGCCCATGCTAGTCCTACGTATAGAGTGTGGACTACAGATGAACCAACGCAGCTGTCACCTGCGCGGACTACCACACGTCTCGGCACGTCAGGGTGCACTCGCAGATAAACAAGATATCTAGACACCACATCTACGTATTGTGTACCATCTACCCAATGATTGATTAGGTAAATGCTATACGAGCAATTACATGAATTCAATAAGATGAAACCAACTATCCTAGACATATAATCAAAGTAGACAATGACTATTGCAATTAAGAACATATGAATCTATTAAGAATAAAGTCTCCCTAATATATAATGAATACAATAAAGTAAGAACTAGATCTATTACCGAACTCTTGCACTCTAGACCGACGCCAGGGGCTCTAGATCCCGATGAAGAACTAGATCTCCTATACTTCTAATTTAACTAACTAGAACTATGAACTAGAAGGCTCTTGATGAACATGAAGGATCTTGATGCTTGATAGCTTGAGGCCTTGATGAATGAGTTGATGATGTCTCCAAGAGGGGGTATACACATGTATTTATAGTCCGGTGGGATGCGTGTGCGACGTAGGATCAAACCGACTTAACCAAGGGCCAAGATGCATCAGGAGAGGCGGTGGAGGAAGCTTCCAGAAGAGGGGGCCGAAACCCCAAAGGGGGGGCGCTGATCGGTGCTATGGTGTGGCCGGCTGGCCCCACTTGGCGGCCTCTGGTCCCCCAGCTCTTCGGTGTCTTCCAGAGTCTTCCCATGTCCTGTTCATGATCTCTTTTGTGGCGGATAAGTTTCATTTTTATTTTGCACTTGAATCCCTCTTTTCAGCTTTTCTGGAAATAGACCCTGGAAAATACAGGATATACAAAACTCGTGGAAATTGTCAGTTTAAACCCTAGACTAGTGTGTTTTCATGTTCTCCTTCGGGTTTAAAGTTCTAATAAAAGTTGACGTTATCAACCGTCAAAAGCGATGGATCAACGGGAATGCACGTGCCAACCAACAGGAACATTTATAACTCTTTTATATTGAGCTCTATGGCGATGAAATCTGGCAAAGACATGTGCAACCTCATGAAGAATATCATGTTCGAAGGATTTGATGATTGGGGGGGGACAGGATCTTATGGAATGTGCATGCCAATTGGCAATGGTGCTGCTGCAAAGATGCAGGAGCAGCAAGCACATCGATATCAATAACTCTGGCATCATTGCTCCTATGACCAAACTGATTTGCGGAGGTGTGTATAACATCAAGAGTTACATTATGATCAAGGGGTTTGAAGTCTGGAGGCCTAGATCACTAGGAATGCGAACGGTAACCGGCAGCAGCACTGCTGTCCAAAAAGGACAACAACATGATTGCAGGGAAACTGTTGGAATTCGATCAAACTTGGACTATGGTTCATGATTTATGGAAAATAACATATATACAAGATGGGGATAGGGGAGGGGGCCTCACATCGAGGTTCATGGTTGCTGGACATGATCTCAATAGCGTCTAACACCGATGATGGACAAGCAATGGTTGACAATCAATGAGACGATGGCGTCAATTTCACTTCAGAGATGATCTGCGCCACATGAAAGATTAAAACGAACGATGAGGGGGGTTTGAGCAGCAGAACAGAGAGGAAAAGGGATGGATGTCATCACCATGTTCTGTACATAAGCAGCGGTGATGGTGGTTGATAGGTTTCCGCTGCAGGTTTCGAGAGATGGCAACGCACACCGGAGTGATCTCCATGAAAGAGTGCATCACCATGGTTTTCCTTAAGACATCATAATAGAGAGGGGACATGATGAACATGTGTTTCTCAGTGAAGAATAGAGAAGACCATGATCCTTACTGCAGCACTCTATGAAGAATTCTAGAAATCCGGCGATGGAAAGAGACGTGCAGTGGCAAAACGGAACTGCAGACACATTTTTCTGTTGGTTTTGATGGAGGGGAAGGAGAGGGAGTTGGAACTGCCACCATGGGGAAAGGAGAGGTGGAGGGGCGCCTATCTGATGGAGGGGAGGAGATGAGGCTCCTCTGGTGGTGGCGTGAGGGAGAGAGGAGAAAAGGAGGAGGTGCCCTGCTAATGGTCTGCGTGAGGGAGAGAAAGAGGGGATTATATGGCTGTCTTTTGCTGCATGGAGGCATGCTATTCAAGTGAATTAAAGCTGGATGAGTAAAAGAATGGTGTAAAAAGGGGATTAAGATAGGTGGGCTGCTAGTTTATGCGTGAGAGGAAAAGGAATGAGGAGTTGTGTGCATGCATGTAATGGTATAAAAGAGTAGATATAAGAGAGCATGAAAGGGAGCTGTAACCAAAGGAATTAAGAGAGGAGGGCTGTGGTTATTTCTGCATGAGGGAGAGACAATGGCGGCATAGGGAGGGGAAGAGGGGCTGTTCATCCGCAGTGTGCGTGAAGGAGAAAATAAAGCTGCTGCTCCTTCATGCAATTGAAGAGATAGAGTAATGGAGTAGAGATTGAGAGAGAGATTATGAAGAGTAATGTTGCTATTGTTTTGCATGATGGAATACGAGGAAGTGTCCACTACTACAGAATTCATTTCTAGGGGCGGCTAGGAACCCTCTGTAAGGGCGGCTGGCCCAGCCGCCCCTCCGGCCTCGCACTTACAAATAAAACATTTGTAAGGGCGGGTGCCCCAGCCGCCCTTACAAATACATTTGTAAGGGCGGCTAGTGTTATCAGCCGCCCTTAGAAATAACATTTGTAAGGGCGGCTGGTGACCCAGCCCCCCTTACAAATAGTATTTCTAAGGGCGGCTGGTGACCCAGCCCCCCTTAAAAATAGTATTTCTAAGGGCGGCTGAAATAACATCCGCCCCTAAAGTGATAATTTGTAGGGGTGGTTCAATCTACAGCCGCCCCTACAACCTATTTTTCAGCAAAAAAAATTTAAATCTGAATTAAAATATGACTAGAGCACGTAATATATAATTCAAATCTGACCACCACATATATATATATATATATTCATCCACAACCACACAAGAACAATATAAACCACAAATTACATGTCTAATTCATCGCAAAGTCTATTACATAACCATAATTCACAAGTTCAAATATTCCTACAAGTCCATATGCATCTTAGTCTAGATTGTTATCAACGTCCAAGACAGAGCCTGTGTGTCTCACGCAGGTGTTGGTGAAGTGGATTGGAGCCTAAGTCGGACCTTACATCATGGTAAGCGCCTCTAGAATCAACAATCTCGTCAATGATGAAGTTGCAAAGGTCGCCGACGAGCCCTAGGAGTTCATCCTCCTTGATTAGGTTCCTTTGCTTGTCTTTATATTCTTTCCACTATAGGAGAACAAGTTTAAGATTTCATAACATGAGGGAACTAAATTTCATACTATGAGGGAACAAAGTGTGAAACTAACCAGATTGGGGTGTCTCGTGTAGGCACTAGTGTTACTCATCATACAACATATGTAATATCCACAATGGTTACTTCCAGGCCTCTGCTTGAGACTCTGTGTGTTTTGCATATGGAAATAGTAAGTAATGCTATTTCCTAACGTAATCGAGTATAACGATGTAAGTTACACGTACCGCACAGAGCGTCTTGATCGCCAATTCGCTCTTAAATTTTGGGCAATGCCTTCCTTTATGATATTCGACATAGTGCTTGAATGCCCTATTCAAATGGTTTTATCAATGATAACTTGTTAGTATCAAAAAGCAAAGTTTACATGTATGTATAGCAACATATAAAAGCAAATGAGGATTTGTATTACGTCTTGAGAATCGATATGAAGTCCTTGTATGTCGTTGGAGCATAATCTGCCGAATCATAGACATGTGCCATGCTCAACCCAACATCGACCCCTACAACAATCCAGTGATTCCTGCATGAATTTAATCATTAAAGAAACAAATAAGGTCTTTTGCAACAAACTAAATATATCGAACAATGCTTTATTCAAGTATAGAGTCGAACTTACCCAAAGTGGTATGGTATCCATATCATATCATTATGCTGGAGATTCAGAAGAGCTTTAGAAATCTGTGCCGCAACCATATAGGCCTTTTTGCGAATAGCTTCTTTCCGGATCGCCTCTTTCTCCTCAACGGTTTTTCCAGCAGCTAGTTCTTCACCATCAAGTTTCCAGCGCTTGGGTTCATTAAAAATTGATGAAGAGATCCAAAAAGGATCTATATACCTAGCTCTAAGACTTGGCGCCTGCTTCACAATGTGTGCTTGCATTCTACAAATCACGACATAGGTCAGGTACAAGAAAATCCAAAGATTTCATTCATATCGGATCGAGACGGCAAGGACTTACAGGCACCACACGCGGACTAGATTCATTTCCATCATTCCGAGGTGAAAGCATTCGTGCATGTCATCGAAGTCAAATATAATATGCCCACTTGAACCTCCAAATGTGCCTTTAGGGAAGGTTGCATATATCTCATTTAGTCGTGTCGACATAGCACGCAAGTACCAATCATGAAACTTTTTCATTCCACCTGGCATAAGCTGCATGATTTGGTTTGGTAGGAAATTCTTGCCTCTTTCATATTTTTTTGGGCAATCCTCTGTCCAATTGATGGCCTCAATATTTGGATACTTCTTTGGTGGTTGGTGGAGTGTGCTAGTGTCGGTTGGCTCAGAAGCACGAGCGTATTGGCTTTTAATTTGGTGCTCAGGCAGGAACTTGTCACGAGCAAACCACTTGTCAACCGTCGAGACGTCTCTCATCGGGACATAAACTGGCCTCGTATGGTAGGGAATCTTCTTCCGAGCCTCTGATTTAGGCACACGCTCACCTTGTTTTTCAGAAGGCGGTCCTTGTTCCTGTCGTGCCTGTTGAGAAGGATCTCGCTCGCCATCAGGCCCGTGCTCGAGTGGACAAGCATGTGACATGACATCATGCCCTTGCTCGATATGATGAGCTGGAGAACATTGTGGCATCCCTTCACTCACTTGCTTGGTATGACGAGCTAGAGAAGTCTGTTTCTCCTCAGGCACGTGGTCCCTAGGAGTTTGGGAAGAATGTGGCACCTCATCAGTCATGTGGTCGCCACGAGCCGGTGAATACACGTCCTCACATTGATCATCTAGCTGTATATGTACTTCATTAAGAGTGGGCGAAGAAACATTCAACACAATGTCCTTTTTGTGCCAAAGGATAAACTGATTTATGACATCTCCAAGCTTAACAAGCCCCTCGGGAGTTGGGTATTCTATCTCCCAAGAAATGTAGTTGGGATTCACGGTATGCACTTCGACCCTTGTATAGTCGTCCGGGATGGGGTTACCATGCCAGACGCCTCCAGGAGGATGTGCCCTACCGGTTGCCACCTCACGTACCTTGCTTGACCGGCCCGGAACCAATAGGGTGCAACTAGCTGGCTCCCGTAAGCGATCGACGGTGATTGAGGTTGTGGAGCCTTGGCTGCTACGAACATCCGAAGGGCTGCAAACTAAAGCGAGTTCTCCCACCGGCTGAATTTGTGTCCTTGGCTCTGTAGACAGACCTTGCTCCGAAAGCGCCTTCGCAACTAGAGCCTTCACATGGAGCTCAAGACTGGCCTCTTGATTTCTGTTATGTTTCTTATAGATGTTGCTATCCTCTCTGAATCCTTGCTTCCAGGTCGTCCGTTTTCCTAGACCTCTGGTGCGGCCGGTGTGCTCGGCGTTTCCCAAGCCAAGGCTCAGCTCATCTTTCTCTCTAGAAGGGGTGAATGTGCCCTTCTCTGAGTCTTCAGCATATTTTAGTATCCTCGATACTGCCTCTTCGGTGTCTGGCTCAGCAAACTTAAGGGCCGATGAATCCACACTCCTCGCATATATCCATTGCTTCACACGTGTCTTCAACTTCACTAATTTCTGCATCTTTGGATCCTTTGAAGCCTCGGCCGCTGCATCCAACTTTTGAAACTTGTCCTGCTTGCCCTTGTAGCCACCAGGGCCTAGGCGAGGGTGGTATTTGTTCTTCTTTGCCTGCTCGCTATTACGTATGCTAATGGCCAGTGCTTCAGGTGAAGTCTTCTCGGCCAAGAACTGCGCCCATTGATTGTGAGTTATGTTGCCAAACTCTTCGAAGGGAGTTAACCCCTTCGAAGCATACGTCACGTTTAGATATGACCTCCAACGTTGGAATGCGTTGCCCATCATCTTGAAAGTATGTTGTCTTACCAGTTCATGAGTTCCCTCCGGTAACCTAAAAGTGACCATCAGCCATTCATCCCATAGCACTTGCTTTTCCCTCTCAGGTACACCATCAGATCCACTCCACATACGGATTGCTGGGTTCATATGCTCTCTTACCAGTGCCCCGACTGCATTATGAAATCTAGAGACGTACTGTAGTGGCTCAAGGATCTCCCCATCTGGCCCGACCGCTGTTATCACATAACATACCCCCTTCTTTGGATATTGGTTTGAACGTCTTTTCCCTCGTCCCCTCTTTGGTGCGGGAGTCATGGTCGTGGTTGTGGCTTGAGGCTGTGGAGCAGAGGTCTGAATGTTAGACTCTGTGGCTGTTGCCTCCTCTCTCCTTTCCTGTGCTTCATCATGATCGACAAAACGTGCCGGACGACGACGTCGTCTTTTCGGGGGTCTAGGAGGGAGCTGCGTATAAGACATGTCAATACTAGAGCCTTAGCAAATTATACAGGATGCAAAGGCTTGTATCCCTACCTCTGATGTCATGTCAAAATCAGGGTCCAACTCATCCTCTGTTGGCCTCCGTCTGGGTTCTGTTGGGTGAGGATCCTCGGGACTTACATATCCCCCCGAGGATGAGCTCTCGTCCTCATCCTCCTCTTCTTCACATTCAACAGCCTCTCTAGCTTCCTCCTCATGAACATCCTCTTGAGTAAGCATTACATCAACATCATTTTGTAACTCTTCATCCAACTGCTCCTGAGTAAGCTGGTCCTCTATCTCTTGCCCTTCCTGGGGTGGCAACTCAGAATTTCCGAGGCCTCGGGCTGCACTGTCTGTCGACCTCGACATTTCGTGCTTTGTTCTAGTAGACAGAAGAAATCAAATAATTAGCAGTAGTAGTAGTGATGATGGTGCCAAGTACAGGGAAGTTCATATTATAACTTAATGCATGGACTTGGACAATAAAAGGCAAGGAAGGATGGCCTCAGAAACATGTCAATCATCATTTGATCATGAACTTGGAGCACCACGGCATCATAACAGATAAGAGTCAAGGTAAAGTAGGGGAGGCTGGTGTGATGATGGCAAGTCCCTCACAAGTTATTGATCATCGGCTCATATTCCATATATCTATGGATTTTAGACAAATTCATCATTGGCAAAACAAAGAAGAGGAGAGGATAGGAGAGGAGAGGGAAGAGAAGAGTATGGCAGCTAGCAGTAGTAACCTAGCAGTAGTAGTAAGCTAGCACTAGTAGTAAGCTACATGCAGTAGTAAGCTAGTAGTAGTAGTAAGCTAGCAGCAGTAGCAAGCTAGCAGTAGTAGTAAACTAGCAGCAGTAGTAAGCTAGCAGTAGTAGTAAGCTAGCAGTAGTAGTTGTGATGATGATGCCAATAGGAAAGTTCATATTCTAACTTAATGCATGGACTTGGACAATAAAAGGCAAGGAAGGATGGTCTCAGAAACATGTCAATCATCATTTGATCATGAACTTGGAGCACCACGGCATCATAACAAATAAGAGTCAAGGTAAAGTAGGGGCGGCTGGTGTGATGATGCCAAGTCCCTCACAAGTTATTGATCATCAGCTCATATCCCATATTATTTATGGATTTAGACAAATTCATCATTGACAAAACAAAGAAGAGGAGAGGATAGGAGAGGAGGGAAGAGAAGAGTATGGTAGCAGCTAGTAGTATTAGTATAGTATGAAATGTAGCGGTGGTAAAAGATAATAGTTTATAGTTAGGGGGGTAAACTCCATCATTCATATGCCACTGCCTCAGTAATTATATTATAAATAGTAGAGAAATAACAGTTTAGAAAACTTTCCAAAAAAACATAGTTGCATATGCCATTCACTAACTGTTACTACTGCTAGCTTACTAAAATTGGCATCCAAATTGGCAACATGCTATATAAGCAATAACAGTGAGTGGCATGTGATCAATTCAACAATTGATGTGCTTATTTCAGGTAAAATGTCCTCAAAGTGTTCAAAATTGGCATATGATCATCATAGGCAGTGGCAATATGCTCAGTTAACAAATAAAGAAGCATCACAGGCTCAGTTAACAAATAAAGATACATAGATACAGTAGAGAGAAGAGAGTACAGTAGTAGTAGAGATTTTAGTACTAGAAGAGGAGAGGAGAGTTGGACAGTAGTAGGAGAGGAAAGCAGTGGAGAGTGTTGGAGAGTTGCTCTATTTCATCATCAGCAAAACAAAGTAAAGGACATGAGAGGGAAGAGTGGGCAAAACAAAGTAGAGGACAGGAGAGTGATGAACTACATAAATAGTGGCCTCAGAAACATGTCTAGATCATCAGCTCATATTCTAAATTAATGTATGCAGTTGGATAATTTCATCATCGGCAAAACAAAGGAGAAAGTAGAGGGGAGACTTGGCAGATATGGTCCAAATAGTGGCCTCAGAAATATGTCAATCATCATTTGATCATAAACTTGGAGCACCACGACATCATAACAAATAAGAGTCAAGGTAAAGTAGGGGCGGCTGTTGTGATGATGCCAAGTCCCTCACAAGTTATTGATCATCAGCTCATATCCCATATTATCTATGGATTTAGACAAATTCATCATTGGCAAAACAAAGAAGAGGAGAGGATAGGAGAGGAAAGGGAAGAGAAGAGCATGGTAGCAGCTAGTAGTATTAGTAGAGTATGAAATGTAGCAGTGGTAAAAGACATGCTTGCTGTCCTGCAGGCTCAACACAGCAAGGGGCATTGATTCATCCATGCTGTCAAAGAGAAGATAGAATAGGATAACCTACCGGCAACCACAAACAAAAATCATAAACCAAATCGCAGCCAATTAAGAAACATGTCTGAAGAAAGCTTAAGTTTCAACACCAATAATAATCCTTTTCAACCAGAGTTAGGATGTGGATATTTCCTTCTTAATTAGACCTCCGGGCTCCGGCCTATCTCATATTCATAAAAACCGAGATGCAATTGAGCAATTAACTACAATGGACCACTATCCAGTACTGTATCTGAACTTATTTTGGATTGCAGCAAGTTGCAACGTGCTAGTTATTTTTTTATTGAACAAAACTTTTCTTTTCCTTTTTGCATTTTTGCAGCAACAAGATTCTATGACAGCTAAGAATTAGTGGATGCAAAAACTAATGCACTGATCAGTTTCACAAAAATTAGTGGATGCAAAAACTAATGCACTGATCAGTTTCACAGAAATTAATTCAGTTACTGAAGACTGAAAATAGCACTGATCACAGAAATTACCAGTCCAACAATTCCCAGCAATTAAATAAGCAATACAAATTAAAGGAGGGTTAACAATTCCCACAGAAGATTCTCTTTTTTTCATATCTCGGTACGTTATTGAGACTCTTTCTACACCAACAGTAAACCTAGGCAATATCTCGGTATGGTATTAAGAATATAAAAAAGCCGCAAGAACACATCACTTGAAATTGAACCATATGTAAATAGGTATACATTGCATAATATATTGTGTGATGATTATGATTGTGATGAATCATTGCGTGACCTCTAGGAGTCAGGGAAGAATATGTGCAGCAGAGACATACCCAGAATCACGTAGACGGTGTGGACGACAATGAAGCCCAAGCAGCACAAATAGACAGCGTCTCAGACCTCCAGACGACCAAATCTGGAACAAACCTGGGCACGAAGGCACCAATATCAAATCACAGCAAACCAGAACAAAAGAATCCCTCACGGAGGCAGGGGAAATATCTGCAGCAGCAACATACCAAGAAGGTGAATAATCCGAAGAAAGACGCGCGCAGTGAAGAAGGGAGGAGCAGGGGCCCCAGCTGCGGCGGACTTCCAGCGGACGTCGGCCTCCGAGGACGCGACCCTCGGCTTCGGTCCACAGGTGGGCGGGGTGAGCGGCCGGCGTGATGCCTGGTCTGGGCGGGGCGGGGCGGCGAGGAGGGGGTGGTGGCGCGACTGCGCTGCGCGGCCGAGGAAGTGCGACCGCCGCCGCAAACAGACGAGGCGCTACTTCGATTCCTTCGGCGGGAGGGTTTGGGAGGTGCAGGCGTGGCGGATCTCGAAACCCTAGACACCGTGGGGCGCCGGCACGCGCGAGCACGGGCGCCAGCAGCGGGGAGGAGGGTGGAGGGCCGCCAGTGAGGACGGAGGAGGGAGGAGGGAGGAGGGCCGCCGGGCTGGAGGGAGGAGGAGCGCACAGGGTGGCCGGCGGCGGAGTCGGGCAGCTGCCGGCGTCAACACAGAGTAATGCGCCCAAGACTTAGCCAAATTTTTTTGGCGAATGTATATATACCCGATTCATTTGTAAGGGCGGCTGGTGAGTGAGCCGCCCTTACAAATACATTTCTAGGGGCGGTTCCTGATCAAGCCGCCCTTAGGCCAGTCTCAGTGCATGGTGTCATTGCACAGTTTCCCAAACAAATTTGCTAACAAAGCCTCCATGAAACAAACATTGAAACACCCTCCACAATGCAACAGTTTCTTAATTGTGATGTTTCCTAGGCTGATAATTCAGGTCACAACAATGTATAATTGATAAAAAATTGAAACATACATCTAGTAACTGAAAACTTTGCATCTAGTAACTGAAAACTTTGCATCTAGTAGTAGAAAACTTTGCATCTAGTAACAGAAAACTTTGCATCTAGTAACTGAAAACTTTGCATCTTGTAACTGAAAACTTTGCATCTTGTAACTGAAAACTTTGCATCTTTCACAATAGTAACTGAAAACTTTGCATGTTTCACAGTAGAAACTGATATAATGCAGCATTCAAACGAATATACTACGATTCAAACATACTGCACCTTTGAATCAGAACTAACATATGAGACGTATTAGATAGTTAATATCTATAATAATATATAGCTTGGAGACATATTTATTTATAATAAAAATAGAAATTAGTCAAACCTAATCTTACCAAGTTTGTACTAATATGTATAATAATATATAGTAGGGCACGGCCAAAATATGAGACGTATATACTAAAAAGCATAGCTTGGAGTAGATAACTTTTCCAGATGGTAAAATGGCCTATGTATGAAACGTATATCTTGATGAGTTATAACAACTTTGTATTCAAAGGTTTTCCCGCTGAGGTCATGAAGTGCCTCGTTTGACCACGTTTGACCAAGTCAAGTCTTGGGTTTTCAAAACATGTGAACATAGTTTACCGAAGCTTTTTCAGATGATGAAATGGTCCATGTATGAAATGTAGGTTTTGATGAGTTCTAACACTCTTATATTCAAAAGTTTTTCATAAGGGGTCATTTAGTGCCTCGTTCGACCATGTTTGACCAAAGTCAACTATTAGATTTTAACAAAAAGGTTCTTTGACCGAACCCTAGACAGTCTCAACTTGAAAAATCATAAATACAAAGTTTGTTAATCACATCAAGATCTACATTTCTTGTAGTGGTCAACTTTTCATTTGACTGAGTTTGTACCGCTCGAATCTTGAATTTCGAAATTTTGATAGCAACGTGCGAGTTTCGACACCCTAGACGGCCCCAACATGAAAAGTCATGAATACCAAGTTTGTTCCACTCATCAATATCTACATTTGATATATAGACCATTTTTCCATTGGAGAAAGTTTTATGAATGTGTAGTTCAAAATCCACAAGTCTCGCGTATTGTTTCATGAAGTCTATGTGAGATTCAAGATTTTGTGCATATAGTCTACCAAAACTTTTCCGGATGGTAGAATGGCCTATGTATGAAAAGTATATCTTGATGAGTTATAACAACTTTGTATTCAAAGGTTTTCCAGCTGAGGTCATTAAGTGCCTCGTTTGACCACGTTTGACCAAGTCAAGTCTTGGGTTTTGAGAACATGTTAACATAGTTTACCGAAGCTTTTTCAGATGATGAAGTGGTCCATGTATGAAATGTAGGTTTTGATGAGTTCTAACACTCTTGTATTCAAAAGTTTTTCATATGGGGTCATTTAGTGCCTCGTTCGACCACGTTTGACCAAGTCAACTATAGGATTTTAACAGAAAGGCTCTTTGACCGAACCCTAGATGGTCTCAACTAGAAAAATCATAAATACAAAGTTTGTCAATCACATCAAGATCTACATTTCTTGTAGTGGTCAACTTTTCATTTGACTGAGTTTGGACCGCTCGAATCTTGAATTTCGAAATTTTGATAGCAACGTGCGAGTTTCGACACCCTAGACGGCCCCAACATGAAAAGTCATGAATACCAAGTTTGTTCCACTCATCAATATCTACATTTGATATATAGACCATTTTTCCATTGGAGAAAGTTTTATGAATGTGTAGTTCGAAATCCACAAGTCTCGCGTATTGTTTCATGAAGTATTCAAGATTTTGTGGATATAGTCTACCAAAACTTTTCCGGATGGTAAAATGGCCTATGTATGAAACGTATATCTTGATGCGTTATAACAACTTTGTATTCAAAGGTTTTCCAGCTGAGGTCATTAAGTGCCTCGTTTGACCAAGTCAAGTCTTGGATTTTGAGAACATGTGAACATAGTTTATCGAAGCACCCTAGACGGCCCCAACATGAAAAGTAGTCTCACAAACATACATAAATATATAGTCCGACTCACAAGCATACACAACATGTAGTTTTACAGATACAGACACACACACACACACTTATTCGAACTAGCTAGGACCCGCTGTAACAAATTTTGCCTTGCCACCTTTTCTTTCCCATGGCATTACGTTTTTGGTAGGTTTCTTTCCACAACACTGATTTTCCTACTAAAGTCAGAAAACAAATGCATCTCTTCGTAGTTATTGTGAGCTTCAACATCATCCACTCCATCAACTCCGATAAGGTGTTGTTTCCCAGGGACAACCACATGCATTATCTTCTTCCTCGGGGGGCGGATACTTAGCGGGTCTGGCAAATAGAAAACTTGTGCGACACTTGAAGCGAGCACCCAAGGGTCATCTTGGTATCCTATGTTCTGTAGATCTAGGACTATCAACCCAATCTCATTTACATTATGTTGCTTGATCCAGCGACATCGAAATAGGGCGATCTTTAGATCCCTTCCATACTCAAGCTCCCATATATCTTCAATTATGCCAAAGTAAGGGACCATTATATCAAAAAAAGCAGGAGGTAAACACATCTCTAGTTGGTTCTGGGTCTCCACCACGAAATCATGTAGGTCTCTCAGCTCTTCCCTGCGAATCGTCTTCTGTGAGATCTTTGACCAGAAGTAGCACATGCGGGTGATGGCCATTTTCAAAAACTCTGGCTTTATAGCCCTAATTGCAATTGGTAGGTACACTGTTAGCATCATATGACAATCGTGAGCTTTGCAGTAGTGAAATGATAGGTCCTTCATCGACACTAGCTTCTTTGGGTTTGCTGAAAACCCAGTCGGCACTTTGATCTGCCTCATAAAGTTGCATAAATCTCTCCTCTCTTCTAGGTCTAGGTTATAGGCAGCTGCGGGCAGAGTGTATTTCCCATTATCCTGGCGTACTGGTTGAAGCTCTGGCATCACCTTTAGTTGCTCCATGTCCCTTCGTGCTTTCAGTCCATCCTTTGACTTGGGTGTGTCCATCAATGTAGCAATGAGACTCTCGAAGACATTCTTTTGAACGTGCATAGAATCAATGGCATGGGGGACCTCCAATTGCGGCCAATATGGTAGATACTGAAAGAAGATCGATTGATTCTTAAAAGGTACCCCTTCGATAGGAGGTGTGCTTCTATCTCTAGTCGTTCCATCCATTTTCTTCTTTCCATAGATGACGCGTATGGTTTTCACCATTTCATACACATATTTTCCATCATGACGTCTCTCTGGAGGTCGTTCTTCGTACTCTGGGATGTTGCCAAAGTACTTTAAGTACAGTTTACTGCGGTACCTGTGACCTTCCTTTAAGAAACGGCGATTCCCGATGTAAACACTCTTCTTGGATCCATCTAGAAACACCCACCTAGTATCATCTAGACAGACCAAGCATCCCATCTTGCCTTTGAACTGTCCAGACAAGGCAAACAACGCTGGGTGATCGTTGATAGTCACAATTATTATTGCCCTTAATGTGAAGGTCTCGTGTCGTAATGCATCATACATCAGCTCCCCAGTCCTCCACAGTTTCTCGAATTCTTGCATCACAGGCTCGAGGAACACGTCCATATCGATGCCTGGTTGTCGAGGGCCAGAAACTAGAACAGTGAGGAAAAGGTACTTTCTCTTCTGACACAACCATGTTGGGATGTTGTACATGCTCAAGATCACTGGCCAAGTGCTGTGGTCACTGTTCCTCTCATTGAAGGGATTCATTCCATCGGTGCTCAAGGCGAATCGTACATTCCTTGGGTCCGAGCTGAACAACGGGTTGTTCATATCGAAGTCCTGCCATTGACTAGCATCGGCCGGGTGTGCAATGACATCGTCATCGACGTTGCGCTCAATGTCCCACCATGTCATGAGCGCTGCTTCCTTAGGGTTCATGAAGATACGCCTCAAGCGGTCGGTCACTGGCAGGTACCACATTACCAAGGCGGGAATTTTTCTCTTCTTTGCATCGTTGCCTAATGTAGTGTCCTCTAGTGGTTGAGATTCTTGTACCACCTTTTTTGCCCCCTTCTTGTTCCTCTTGTTCCCGGTGGAGGATTCTCCGCCACTGTAAAGGTCATTGTTCTTGTACCGGCTGGCCCCACACCGCGGACATTTGTCTAGATCTTTGAACGTATCACCACGAAAAAGGATACAGTGGTTGGGGCATGCATCTATTTTCTCAACACCCATTGATAATGGACTTATAACCTTCTTCGCATGATATGTGTTGGTGGGAACTAAGTTTGGCTGTGGCAACACCCATGATAAGAGACCCAACAGATCATTGAAACTGCAGTCAGACCAGCCGTACTTTGCCTTCAAGATGAGTAGCTCAAGCACAAAACGGAGCAGTGTCCAATGGGTCGGACAACCCTTCTCAACACTGTACACAGTCTCCATCGATGCTTTTTTCACCCTCTCTACATTTTCTACACCTTTATTCCGCAGTAATATATCTGGTCCAATCGCCCGAATAATGTCCTCTAAATTGTCAAAGTCATCTTCATCCCCCTCGCGTGCTCCTCCTTCAGTGCCGACATCACCAGCATCATTAGCACCATCTTGATTGCCAAAGTACTGACCACCTTGTCCATTGCGATAGTCATAGCCCATTTCTTCTTCAAGCTCAGTTGTGTATTGGTGCATATACCTCTCGGCTTCGGCGGCATCTCCTAGATCAAAGTTGCCATCATCAATAACCGTTGTTTCGCCATGATGAGTCCACACTGTGTAGTTCGGAACAAATCCTCGCATAATCAGATGTGATCTAATGGTATTCAGATCTGCAAATGCCATAAGGTTCTTGCAATCTTTGCAGGGACAAATAATTGTATCCTTATAATGTGTCAACGTTAATGCATGCTTCTCTGCGGCTTCAATAAATTTATCCATCTCATCGCGAAAACCTTCATCAATCCTTGACCAACCATACATCCAAGAGTTCCTGTACTCCGTCTTTTAAAACAAAACAAAAATACAAAATACATAAAAAAATAAATTAATGAAGAAAAAAATACAAACTAGACATTAATTGTGTATATACTCATGGTAGAGGATAATTATTTAGTTGGCTATTAATAAAACTAAATATTTAGAAAAGGAATAAGCAACAAATATTATTTTACCAATTAGCAACAATTAGCAACAAAACGAAAATACAAAATACATAAAACAAGCATTATTTTATAAAATATTAACTTATATATTAATTAGTTGGCTATTAATAAAACTAAATATTTGGAAAAGAAATTAGAAACAAGTATTATTTTACCAATTAGCAACAATTAGCAACAAAACGGAAATACAAAATACATAAAACAAGTATTATTTTAGAAAATATTAACTTATATATTAATTAGTTGGCTATTAATGAAACTATATTTAGAAAAGAAATTAGAAACAAGTATTATTTTACCAATCAACAATAATTAGCAACAATTATTAAATTATAATTATATAAATAAACTTATATATAGTTCCATTGTCAACAATTAGAAACAATTAATATTTTACCAACAATTTTTCATATCCAAACCATTCTAATTTCATGAACCATAAATAAAAAAATTAAAAAGCAAATCCTAGATCTAGAACTAGATGAACATACATGATAGAGTAAAATATATCACCACTAAAATCAAGCAAGAACGACCAATAAAGAGGGCAAGCTCATATCTCTAACTAATTCCAACTAATAGCTTAAGAACAAGGGTCTAATTTGCTCCATACAAAGCTCAAGCACCATGGAAGAGAGAGAAAAGCAAAACTCAAATTACTCACTAACCAACCACTAAAACTTTAATTAAAGTGTTGGAATAGCATTTTCTTACCTTTTCTAAGCTCCCCATGATAGTTTTTGAGACCAAAACCTCCTCCCCTCACTAGAGCAATTTTTAGGAGGTGCCCACGGCCTCCCAACCTTATCTCCTCGGGTTGGAGTGAGTGACCCGAGGAGGAAGAAGGCTGCAGCCATATATACAGTCGTGATTTGTAAGGGCGGCTGAATCACCAACCGCCCTTAGAAATAAGTTTGTAAGGGCGGCTGGATCACGAACCGCCCTTACAAATCCCACAGTAAGGGCGGCTGGATCAACAACAGCCCTTACAAATGCAATCATTTATAAGGGCGGCTCGTGTTACCAGCCGCCCTTACTGTGGTATTTGTAAGGGCGGCTCGTGATCAACTAGCCTAGTGCTGATGGAAAATGCACTGTAAGGGCGGTTGCATCATCAGCCGCCCTTACAGTGAAAACCTCTTGGCTCTTACAAACCAATTCTGTAGTAGTGGTCATAGAGGAGGAGAGTGATCTGCTGTGCGTGAGAGAGAGGAGGAGAAGATGCAGCTAGTTGTTCTCTGCATGGTTGCATGCAGATGAAAGAGGGAGTGTAGGGGTGCTAGTGCTACCAAGAGAGAACTAAACAAAGAAGATGTTACCATGAGAATTGAAGAAGGAAGAATTAGTTGTTGTTGTTGTTCTGCATGAGAGAATTGGTAGAATGCGCCACAGGCAGGAGAGGTGGTTTACTGCTCACTTGATGAGGAATAGAAAATATTGTTAGTTGTTTGCATGCATGTAATTGAAAGGTGGAAACAAATGTAGAAAATAAATGAAGGATTAAAGGAGCACTATTAAGATAGAGATGGGTGTATGAAATTAATAGGGTAAAAATATTGCATCATATTTTTGCATGAGGACTAGAGTGGCGTCTGGGCAGTAGGAGAGTGTGGAGGCCAGCCATCTATTTTCTTTAGTCTTTATGGGCATCAGAACTTGATCAAAACAGAGGCATAAAGGAGATTATATAGAAGTAATATGTTGAGGAGTTGAGCTAGAAAATTAAGAGACCGAGGGATTATATGGTATTGTTATTTGCATGAGGTCGAAGAATATTGTGTGACAGGAGAAAGGAGAGAGGGTGACCATGAAAGAAAGGGCTGTTTCCCCACGTGAATGAGAGGGAAAGGAGATATTAATAGCTGTTGCATGCTTTCATGCAATTAGATGAGAAGAACAATTGGAGTATTGCATCTGTTTTTGCATGAGAGCAGTAAAAGAATGTGGAGTCCGGCCATGCTATGCAATTTAGTTGCTGCTCAAAAATAAAATGGAGAGATTTAGGGGAGGTGATTAAGAGAAAATGTGTCAAGGAAATTTGTGAATGAGCATTATGTGTGACTGTTATTTTGGGTCGAATGGAAAAAGTAGGGGTTGTAGCACAAGGAGAAGGAATGTTGTTTTCACATGAAAGGGGGAGAAAATTTAAGATTCTTTTTTATGAATGGTTGAGAGATGATAAAAGATTGGCCCAAATAATTTGTGGACACCAAAATGATTGAAAGCTTGAGAAAGAAAAGAAAGGAAAGAGAATAGGAGATGCTAGATTTTTCTAGGATGTCGGTAAGAGACCCGATTGGAGTTTTAGAGATTGACATGATATTTGGAAGGACAAAGTTAGGATCAAACCCTAGGCATATTTGAAAACATTTAATTTCAGTTTTCAAACATAAATACTATGCAACGACATGAATGCAACAAACCACTAAGTTATATTGCAAAAATTTTAGAAACCCACATTTTTCCACTATCTAAAATGTTGTCAACATAGATAAAGTTGGTACATTTATAAAAATAGTAAAATCTTTTGTTTTGTTTTGAGTGTTTTCTAAGTCACATCCTAATGGGGTGTGATAAAATGTTTTATTTAAACTAGTATAATCGACACACATTCGCATTTTTCAATTCTTTTTCTTAACTAGTACAGGATTTGCTAACCACTCAGGATGATGAACTTCCTTGATGAATCCGGCCGCCAAAAGCTTGTGAACCTCCTCCCCAATTGTAATACCCGATATTAAGGACAAAATCAGATACACACCATATGTGAGTTTTAGAAGTCAAATCTCACATATAGCTACAAATAAGGGGTAATATCAAAAGACAATGCATAAATATATAACGTACTTAGTATAAAAGAGATAACCTTTGATAGCAAACAGCGGATAAATAACTCCAACTTCGGGTATTAACTCCACTCTACAAGATCCAACTGACTGGTTGATCACAAGCCTAAACTTCTCCTGAGGTTTGGGGCAAATAGCAAGAGTGAGTCCATGTCGAACTCAACAAGTATGGCAACTAGATTGTATAGCTCCCACAATCTCATGATCAATGTGACATAAATAATGTAAAGCATTAAACAATAAACAATGAGCATATTTAACACACAAGAATCATCACCCTTAATGTAGATGTCCCCAAGGCCGCTCCTGACTGTGAGCTCGGCTAGTACACTAGTTTTAACACTCTGCAGAGGTTGTACATCTTTACCCATGAGTCATGATTTACCCTTTCACCCGAGGTGATCAGCCTCTTAACCCACTACCAAGGAAGGTCGGTAGGGATCACTATGAAGCCTTTCAAAGGTTTCGTCTAACAAGTTAGGGTCATTAGATTCACTCGGCAGGCAGATATAGAGCCCCCCTTCCATGGCACATAACCCGCAGCCTATACACATGGACAGAGGCCACACTATACCCAACGTGTCTAGCCATTCTTACGCCATTTAAGGTAACCGCTAACAAGCTAGAAAAAGGTCCTCATACTGAGCTAAAGGCAGAGCCATTATAGCCCTCATGGTTGCACTGTTGTCCCGGTTATCACTTACAGATAAATCATCAAGTGGCTAGATAGTCATTTTTATTATTCATTACTTAACATTAATCTAGTCACAGGATCATGGTCACAGAAATAAAATCCAAATGCTATACTTGCCTTAATCCAATTGCTCTTGCTTATCCTTTTGGTTCCACTGGTATTCACTTGTTGCCAAAGCTCTGATATTGATTACTGAGGTATTGCTCTCCGTCTAAACTCAACCATCGAATAACAACACACAAGAAATCGGGGCCAAACATACATGAAGCAAACAAGGCTATTATTAGAACAATACACCAAATAGTAGTAAAATAAATATAAAAGTTTATAAAAATATTCTACACAGTGCTACGATCACACAAACGTAAAGTTCACAAAAATCAGAATTAAAACGTAGAAGATATGAATTTTCTAAGATTTTATATAGAAAAGAAATTAATTAAATAATATCACGAAAATAAAAAGTTTCAAACTGTGTTAACAGTATTACTAACATGTAGTGCTCGTGATTACGAACCTAACGCAATTTGAATGGGTCAAATCGGAGTTAAGATGAATATTTTATGGCCAAAAGAAAATCAGTGGCAATTCTGTAAATAGTGAAAACGTATTTTTAATCTAAAACCGAGCTGTTTGCGTTTTCTAAACTGGAAAGCAAAGTGATTGGAGCATACGTTGGTGGATAGGGAGCAGGTTCACCGGCAGCGACGCTTTCTTGGAGCTACAGCAACGCCGGAGCAGTCGACCGCTCGTAGATGTCGTGTATAGGCAAGACGATGGCGATCACGTTGTAGAGAAGAAAAAATAATTTTATTTTACTACCTTAGGAATTCTCAGATTAGAGGCTTCCCACATGGTAGTCTTTGGTGTGCTTTGCCTAAGGGGTTGGTACATATATATATAGGGAGAAAAACTCCCCATCTCCACGTCAACTAGCGATATGGTACTAATTGATTTGCAACCTTTATCTTTACTAATAGGCCTAATTAATTATTAAAGCCCATTAGTAAATAAATACATGGTTTTTGGGATTTATTATGGGCTTTTACGTTGGAAAAATAATAAGAGATTTATTATTTTCGGAATTAATTATTTTCATTGATAAAATAATTTTAGAAAAGTTTAGAATTAGTAGTTAAGCCACGAAAAATACTCCGAAAGCTCCGAAAATTCAGGAAAAATTCTCAGAGATATTATAGAACATGGGGAACCCGAATAAAGTTTTTGGAGCTCATGATAATATTGTTTGGAGCATCTAAAAATTAGATCATGCTCAGAGAAAAGTGAGAACAGAAGATGAAAAAATTTCCGAAAAGTTTGTAGAGATTGCTTGATGGACGAGGAACTAAAAGAAATGCTTTGAGTGACAAAGAAAAGATTTTAGGAAGCTCCTAATAAAAACTTGAGTTGAGAAACAAGAAATTTGGTTGATAAAGATAAAGACATACTGGTCAACAAGGAAGATCGATCTACTAAACGCATTTTAAAAACTTTGCTCACTCAACACATAAAGGAGCAATAAGCATCACATCAAAACATATGCACCAGCATGTATGCATAATAATATTGCTAAGCCTTATGATAAATTTTAATTTAATAAAAAATATTATTTTTCCTATATTTTCATGTGCACAAAAATACAAAATTAAATAATTTTATCTATATTTCAAAAGGAGTAAATTTTAGGGTGTTACAATTCTACCCCCTTAAGATGAATCTTGTCCTCGAGATTCGGAAGATGGTTATTAAAGAGACGTAGATTTTGAATCTTGTTCACGTTCTTGAGTAGTTATATCTTCATAGCAATGATTCCACTCTCTTACTCCAAATAGCCTCTCAAGTATTCCTAAAATATTGATAAGACACCTAGTGTAGTAGGTATGATCCTTCTTTAAACTTATTTCACCAAGGGTATTTTTTGTTCTTAAGTACACCCAAACATGACTCCAACTTTGTCATGTGAACAACTCAGGTACACCAAGCTCACTCTTAGGTAACTCCAATTACAAGGCCACTTCTCTTTAATTTTTTTAGTCCATGTCAGTAACACGAGCAAGGTTAGATGATCATAGGATATCTCAAGAGACAACTCTCACTTCAAGATAGTTTAAAAATGCATCATCCGTGATATCAAGGTACTACCCCCTTAAGACGAGGTTGATTAGGGGACACTAGGGACTAGTTCTCCTATCCTATTTGGACGCTACACATCATAGTCTTTTACATTCGTTGTACCGAGTCTTTTGATCCAAGGCTAGTTTCATCACTAAGTTCCAATTATCGGTACCTTTATCACGGTTAAGTTGCTTCACTCTCACACTATACATACAACTCTGTAGACTTTGGTGTCATCTGATCCTCATACACAACTCTTAATCCATGAGTATCAGTAATGACATAAACCTGCATTGGTATTAGCACACTCCAAATAGAATGATATCTTGAAACAAACCAACATACCAAGCACTTGATGTCTTTGTTGATGTTCCAGTTATTAACCACTTCTTCTCCTTGTAGTTCATTAATTGGGCTACCCCCTTAAGAAAAGTCAACTAGGAGACCAAGAAAGGTAGCTTGCATACTTTCCAGACAAGTTAACATTGAGAAGTTCTGACATCCCAAAGAACTTATGTGCAGTGGAGCAAACAGGTATCCTGAAATTTTCTCACGATATGAAAAATACCAGCATAGTAAAACAGGTATAACTCTTATTATGTTAATCCAATAGAGTTGCAGATTATATCGTTAGAAAACTTATGAAATTCCCTACAACTTTCATGTAGAAGTCCTCCTTAGGTTCTGTCTTTAAGCATAGGTAAAATAACCAAACATAATATCCTTCCTGCTAATGTCTCAGAAAAGGTGCAGTAACTTCCAGAAATTATATCTCGAGCTACTTAACTCATCTGGAGATGATCCTTACATTTTTGAAAAGCTTAGGAAATCCTCTACAACTTTCGTATACCATGTTTTCCCAGATTCTGTCTTTAACTTGGCCGAAAATAGAGAATACCAAAACTGTCCAGACTTTGATACAGAACAGAAACATCCAATTTTAAATATCATATCTCAGGTTCTACTTAGCCAAATAAGTTCCAGCTTATACCGTTGGAAATCTTAGCAAGTCGTCTATAACTTTTCTATAGAACACGTTTCCAAATTCTATAGTTATATTTGTCTCAAACAGCAAGTTCCCGAAACTGGTCCAGATTCTGGACAGCATATCTGTATCATCTTGTGATATTTGTAACTTCCAAACCATAATAGCTATGAAGATGATTCTTGCGGTCAGAGAAATATCTTGAAGTCTAGTTGTTCTCAGAAAAATTTGATAAACTTTTCACGTCCGGACCTTTAGATACACCAGCATTATTGCAAACTGCTCCAGAAATCAGCAAGGGATAGAAACAAGGGATAGCCAAACCCAACTACTTATTTCATTAATCCTTATGCCTTAGGTCTATAAAATAATGAAATTGTGAAGTAATTCCACAAGATTATTGCAATCATTACAAAGATCCAAATCAAACATAAGTATAATAACAAACCAACTAAGCACACTTCACTCAACTTGCGATATTATCGTTCTCTTCATTAAGGGCAAAGATCCTAAAACTTATGTTTCAAAGACGCAAGAAGGGGGTAAGAAAAGGTTCTAATAGCATACCGAATCAAGGAGTGAAGGTGAGAACATATACTTTTAAAATAAGCAACAAGGTAGAGACAAATAGCAAGGATAGGGATATAGTATGGATGAAAATACCAAGGTTTATAGAGCAAGGATTTTATGACAATTCCAAAACCTTAAGACGACAAATTTCTAACTAGGCTTGCGTCCTACAGTCAGCATTGCTTTGATACCACTTTGTAATACCCGATTTTAAGGACAAAACCAGATATGCACCACATGTGAGATTTGCCTTTTCAAACTCGCATATGGTGCATATCTGGTTTTGTCCTTAAAATCAGGTATTACACCAATGATCCTGCGCTTGTCCTTGTCGAAGTGGCGCAAGCGTTGCTTCACTGGTTTAGACCTAGCCTGGATCTACAAGGCGTGCTCAGCAACTTCCCTCAGTATGCCAGGCATATCAAAGGTACTCCATGCAAACATGTTGGCATTTGCGCGGAGGAAGTCGACGAGCACAACTTCCTATTTGGTGTCGAGGTCGGCGCTGATCGCCAGCACCTTGTCGTTGGAGTCATTTGGGTCGAGGGGGATCGTCTTGGTACCTTCTGCTGGCTCAATGCTTCCCGCATGGCGCTTTGGCTCTAGAGCCTCGGTGGCGAGAGCCTCGAGTCTCGAGGCAAGCTCGGTGGAGTTCTTGACAGCTTCTCTGTATTCGACGCACTCGACGTCGCACTCATACGGGTGCTCGTAGGAGGAGCTGATAGTGATGACGTGCTTGGACCCTAGCATTTTGAGCTTTAGGTACGTGTAGTTGGGGACCGCCATGAACTTGGCGTATCCCGGTGTTGACGGTAGATAAGGACCACATTTATATCAACAAGGAGAAGGAAAAAGTGCACAAAGTAATCACTAATAGAAGTATAGGGTTTTATCTGATAGATTTCCATGAGTTTTGGTGAATGTCTATTTCTGCAGGGGTTATCCAAAAATGACCTTTGGAGGCCCACATGTCATGATTACATAGAGACAAACAAGATATCTACGCCATGTATACAAAAGAAGGGTCTAGAAGGATTAGGAAGCCACCAGAACAAAGTAGAAGACGATAGGAGCCAGAGGCAGGGCGCCCAAGTAGGGCGGTCACCCCTCCCCTCAACCAATCAGGAGCAATCTCACAGATTATGCCCTAACTGCCTTTGTGGAGCAAGGATCTTCATCCATTAAGTCAGTTTGATCCAAGGGTCACGGTTCATCCCACCTCCCTATATAAGGAGGGGTTGAGCCTAGGGTTTGAGAGAGAATGAGAGAGGGAAGAAGAGAAGAAGAAGAAGAAGCCCTTTCCGCCTCCTCCACTAGAGAATTAGACTAGATACTCCAATTCCTCCATTCTATATAGGATTAACAAGTAGATTTAAGAAGAGTTCGGGTGCTTCACTAAAGATTCTGGATCGTTCGTCCCAAGAGTCGGGTATTATTTCGTATCTTTCTCTAAGACTTTATTCTAAATGATTGTGTTGCTATTTATTATGTTTATAGTTTGATGTAGTTATATATTTGATATAGTCATGATTGATAATGAGTGCATACATATGTTCGTAGAGCACTTAGTTCTCATCGCGAGGGAATTAGGTGGTAGACTAAGTTTAAGCGTGGTGCTTAGATGGCATTTACCTGCGAATGCATCCCATTGGTCGGGCATTATGGTAGATCGTGGTTGTGACTTTACTGTTGAGTCTTCTATAGTCCACACCCCGTCAATATCGATAATAGAACCATATTACAAGGATTGTCTTCCTCTGTTCCTGATCTCCCTTGCTAATGTTCCTTATGCATGAATTCAAAGTCATTATGCTATACATGATTGTGTATATACTAGAGTAGATGAAAAGGCTTAGTAACTTAGTTGCTACATAGGAGTTCAATCTCTTGACTAGTCTCTTGTTTGCCTACTATATGATGAGTAGTCTATCTCTAGTCTCTGGTTTTATCATTATTATCATACATATCATTATTATTGGCTTACCCCTAACTTAGCAAGTGACTGTGTGATTGATTTCCTCATTAGTAATCATATTTGACAACTCCATCTTTGAGCCTACTCCTTAGCTCCTTCCTAAGCTAAAATATAAATACGATACCTGGAATACTCCTGGTGAAGTGCTGCAATGGTATTTGATCTGTGCGCTTGCGGATTACCTTCTATAGTATATATCATTATTTCAAGAGTTCAGTTATCCAATACCACCTCCATGTGCTTTTAGCGTTGCTGCTGGGGATGACTGTTGACGGTCCATAAGTACTAAAATTAATAATCAAATAAACATGGAAAAGGATCAATATGCACCAAACATCTAGAATTAGGGTTTTATCTGACAGAATTCCACGACCTTTGGTGTTTATCTATTTCTGCAGGGGGTTATCAGAGAATATGGAGAGAAGGCTGTTGATATTTGGGAACGCAATAAGGAATTGATCCGCAAGCGCACGGATATCGGTGAGCACTTCACCCGGGAAATTATCCAGAGTATCGTATTTATTTTTTTACCACTAGGAGAAAGAGTGCATCTGACTAACCGGTCTATTACTACTAACCTTTAGGCACAAAGAATGTCTTTCGATGTGAGTGATAAATAGAGAAGACTGCAACCGTAGTCTCCTTCTAACCTTGGTAAGGATGATCTACTGTTCTAATGGGGAGGCTAACGGAATCTAGACACCACAAAGGATGTTCAACCCGCACCTATAAACCCTATCCTTCCTGCTAACGAGATGTGATCTACAAAGGTAGCTCGGAAATGTCACGTTCCTCACTACTACCACGGTCCAGCTAGTCAGGGAATATCTATGAGTACCCCAGCCTAAACACCACGTTTACGCCAGCAATGATTACTCTAAACTCTATGCGAAGAGATTAAAGTAAACTCATAAACCATAAGAACAATAAAACAAGAACTTACTAGAATTTAGAAGTCGAATTACTGAAGAATCCTAGGAGCAAGCTTCGGGTTAGGAGAACTTGATCCCGCAGGTACAAGCTTGGAGTAGACACCGACAGGCCGGGCTTCCTCCACTCTACACCTCCACTCTATCTCTCTCAATCTAGTAGAAACTAGAAGATCTATTTCTACCTTACATTGATTGCTAAGCCTAAAAAGAAATATTAATTAGAGAAGAGGTTTTCCTTCGAGGGCACCCCTCAGTCTCTATGATAATTTCTTCATGTCTTCTCCAGGGGCTAGGGGGGCCTTGCTTATATAGTCCTCCCCTTCTATGCGTTTTTGGGTCGATAGGCGAGGTGGTACTATGTTTTTCTTGATCCAATAGGTCGGTGGAATATCCCGAGCGAAAGAGTCCTGATTTGGCTCCAACAGGAGGGCGGGCGCCCAGGCTACCAGGGCGGGCGCCCTGGGCCTGGCCCTGTTTGGCCTCCGCTTCGGTCTCGTGGCTTCTGGAGTCTTCTAGATGATGTAAAATTGCGCGGTGCGTTGATATCTCTATGTAATCCTGACATGTGGGCCTTTCTTCCTTATTTCCTGATAACCCCCTGTAGAAATAGATAAACAACAAAACTCGTGGAATTCTGTCAGATCAAACCCTAATTCTAGGTGTTGGTTGCATATTGGTCCTTTCTCTTGTTTATTTGATAATTAAAATTGATACTTAAGAACCGTCAACAAATACCCCCATACTTAGGCTTTTACTCGTCCTCGAGAAAAGGATGGTTAAGAACAATATCTGGGGTAAACATTTTAAAGCATTCTCTATATAATTGCAGGGTGTTAAAAATCTACTGTGTACCATAGTCAGGGAAGTTTATGATCAAAAGTAAAGATCCTTTCTTCTCAATCCTGTCACTTGGAGTTTTTTTATATTTTTGAAAGAAAGTTAGCATACCTTTTTATCCTCATAGGTTCTTCTCAGATCACTCATTATCTTTTATATATATCTCACTGAGGCTGTTTTAATTTGCGAAAATTCTCAAGCATACTTACTTTGCATTTATTGCCTGATCAAAACGGGATCCGAGGAGGGGAATGTCATACTCTTAGATTAAAGACTTTGGAAATTAAAAACTTTGTCAACTCTTGCTGGCATATTGCTTATTAGAGGGAGCATGGGCTATCATTTTTTTTTCTCTTCTCTTTTTTTTAAGTGGATACCGAGGTACCCCTAATTCTACTGCCGGACACTTGTCCATTTTTTCTGCGAGGTTGTCGAGCACTTGCTCCTTTTTATTTCCTCGAAAGATTTCTATTTTTTGCATAGCCCATGCCTCTAATGCAATAATACTTCGAAAGAGTGAATCTTACTGAAATAATGTCTTGATCTTAGGAGCATGATAAATCTCTCAACAAGGGTCTAACTCATTTTGAACAAACTCAATACAGAGCAGATAGCTTTTTATAATCATAATTAATATTTTCAGTTTTATCAGGCATATAAAACACTGAGGATGGTAGCTAGAATTTTGAATATTTTGAAATAGATTCTCCAAGCAACAATGATATCAAGAATAAGAAACTCATACTCTTCCATCACATATTCCATATTGACTTAAGTAACACAGGGTTTTAAAATGATTTTATAATAATTGCAAGTTTTCAGGAAATATCATAGATTGAGATTAATCATGATTAGAAATATTTTAATCCTTTTGTTTTATCATGTCGGAAACAGTAATCTGCATAATCCAGAATAAATGTATGTGTAAAGTAAAGTGTGCAGAGTGTGTACCTGAATGGTGGAGTTGGAGTGTGTTTGGCATGTCGAGGGATCTCCCCCATACTTGTTTTCTGCTTTCTTGTACAAAAATAAAGTAGAGACACACAAGACATAATAATAATACTCTTTATTAATCTTGAGGCATTTATTACAAAAGACTAGTAGCAAACTGATAATAATAATAAACCTAAACCGAATTTAAAGATAGATAACTAAAATGCATTGCCTCAAGGTCTAATCTAGATAACTTAGCGGCGCTCTAATTCTTTAATCTTCTTGTTGGCACTAGCAAGATCCTGCCTAAGGCCTAGTATAATGGTGTTGTGGTTAGAGAGCTGCCTAGTGAGGGAATTAATCGAAGACTGGAGGTCTATGATAACTCTATCTAGCCTGCGAACTTCCTCATCAATATCCATTATAGTCTTGCGACGCTTGGGAGGTGTCTCAAAAGCATTGAGAGAGTGCTTCGGGGCTGCCTTTGGAGGGATGAAACAGACTTTGGCTGCTCTAATCTCTTCAAAGTAAGGCCTTTCCTCCTCCGTAGTGTAGCGAATGCTGCTGATCTCGCCGCTCCGGTTGGTCTTGACTCCAACGACCCTCTCATTGGGTCTAGGTGGAAGGATCCTCGTGCCGGTTGGCACCTTGATAGTGGTCTTCGTCTTGGATGATGATCCTTTGAGGAGTAGGGGTTGTGGTGGTGCGGTGAGAACTGGTTGAGCATGGTAAGATTGGGCGGAGCTGCGTTGGCATAATGGCATGGCTTCTAGCTGACGCTCTGTGTTGGCCGGGACGAGAGCACGGGCATCGGGGTCTTCCACTGGCTCCATGTTGAGGTTGAAGGGGACGACTTCCCAATCGTCGTGGTACTTCTCGGCCATTGGAATAACAAGGAACTAATAAAACTTTAATTGAAAAAGAGCTAATCAAGCTCTAATTGAAGGAGAGCTAATCAAGCTCTAATTGAAGGAGAGGAGGCTTGATGGCTTGGTGTTTGAAAACTGAAGTCAGGGGTCTGTTTATATAGGGGTCAAAAGGGTGCCTCTATGAGTTGTTCGGGTTGCTCCCGTCGATGTGCGTGCGAAACTTTCCATCCGAGGGATTATTCGGATCACCCTAAGTGCATTTTCCATAACAGAGAAAGTCGGGACCGAGGGGGAACAGGGGCTGGGCGCCCGCCCTCTCTCTGGCCCCTCTGTGGGCCCACTTCTCCGAGCGCGTTTCTAGATGCGAAATTATTTAGAAAAATATATATATGACCCAAAACCATCAGCCCAAAAGTGTCGGGCTCTAATTCTCCATGGGAAGGTAAAAATGGACTACGTCTATTTCTTCAAATTCCTCATTGGGCTCTAAAAATAATTTAAGACGTTGACCATTTACCTTGAATAACGTACCTTCGCTATTTTGAAGTGTGATAGCTCCGTGGGATGATGAATTGATTACCTTGAATGGTCCTTCCCATTTGCTCCGGAGTTTTCCATGCCCGAAAAGCTTCACCCTGGAATTAAAAAGTAATACCTTATCTCCGGGTGTGAACTCCTTCTTGATTCTCTTGTCATGCCACCTTTTGACTCTTTCTTTGTAGATCTTTGAATTGTGATATGCCTTCTCTCGCCATTCTTCCAATTCTGATAGTTGCATTCTTCTATAATCTCCAGCAACATCTAGGTCCATTCCATCTCTTTATAGCCCAGTGTGCTTTGAACTCTAGTTCAACAGGTAGGTGGCAAGTCTTCCCGTTCACCAATTGGTATGGAGACATCCCAATTGGGGTCTTGTATGCTGTCCGGTATGCCCAGAGTGCATCGGGTAACTTGTCTTTCCATGCCGTTCCCATTTCATTTACTGTCTTCTGAAGAATATTCTTGATTTGTTTGTTGGAAGTCTCTGCTTGGCCACTTGTCTGAGGATGATAGGGGGTAGCGACGTTGTGACGGATTCCATGTCTTGATAGATATTGCTTGAAGCGTTTGTCGATGAAGTGTGCTCCTCCATCACTTATCACTACTCTGGGAACTCCAAATCTTGGAAATATAATTTCTTCAAACATCCTCTTTGAACTGATGTTGTCGGCATGCTTGCAAGGTAATGCTTCTACCCACTTGGAGACATAGTCAACTGCCACCAAGATGTACTCACACTTCTTTGATGGAGGAAATGGACCCATGTAGTCTATTCCCCAGACATCAAAGAGCTCAATCTGAAGGTTATTGGTAAGTGGCATTGCATCCCTTGTATTTATGTTTCCGTGCCTTTGACATGGCCCACATCTTCTGATATATTGCTTCGTGTCTTCATACATTGTAGGCCAATAGAATCCACACTGCCAGATCTTTGAATGTGTACGGAATGCTCCATAGTGACCTCCATATGGTGATGAATGACATCTGTCGATGATCTTCCATCCTTCTTCAGTGGTCACACTTCTCCTGAGTAAGCCATCAGAGCATACTCGGAAGAGGTATGGCTCATCCCATATATGTGAACGACTTTCATGAATAAGCTTCTTCTTGTTTGCTCCTGGTGGTACATACCCTGAAACCATAAAATTAACAATATCTGCATACCAGGGGTCAGACCTGTTAATCCCGTAGAGCATGTCGCCCCGGAGTAAATCATTGATGGGGGTTTCCTGTGGATTCTTAAAATACATTCTAGACAAGTGATCAGCAACAGAATTTTCTACTCCTTTTTTATCTTTTATTTCTAAGTCAAATTCTTGGAGTAATAAGATCCATCTAATCAGGCGAGGTTTAGCATCTTTTTTAGTGAGCAAATATTTTAGTGCAGCATGATCAGTGTAAACAATTATTTTAGCTCCAACTAAATAAGATCTAAATTTATCAATGGCAAAGACAACAGCCAGAAGCTCTTTTTCAGTGGTTGCATAATTAAGTTGAGCTCCTGTCAAAGTTTTACTGGCATAAGCAATTGCATGATGCTTCTTATCTTTAGTTTGTCCCAATACTGCCCCCACAGCATAATCACTAGCATCACACATAATTTCAAAAGGCAACGACCAATCAGGGGGTTGAATGATTGGTGCAGAGATGAGTGCTTTCTTTAATAAATTGAAAGATGTTAGACATGCATCATCAAATTCGAAAGGAGCATCCTTGGCTAGCAAAAGAGTAAGTGGTCTAGCAATAAATGAAAAATCTTTTATGAATCTACGATAAAAACCAGCATGGCCAAGAAAGCTTCGAATTCCTTTTATGTTCACAGGTGGAGGTAGTTGTTCAATTACTTCAATTTTAGCTTTGTCTACCTCAATCCCTCTTTCAGACACTAAGTGTCCTAGCACTATTCCTTCCCTAACCATAAAATGACATTTTTCCCAATTAAGGATTAAGTACTTTTCTTCACATCTTTGCAAAACCTTGTCTAAGTTTTCAAGACAACTATCAAAAGTTTTTCCATAAACAGAGAAATCATCCATGAAAACTTCCATAATCTCTTCAATCATATCAGAAAATATAGACATCATGCATCTTTGAAAAGAAGCTGGTGCATTACATAACCCAAAAGACATTCTACGGTAAGCATATGTTCCATAAGGGCATGTAAAAGTGGTTTTGCTTTGGTCATCAGGATGGATCGGGATTTGGTGATACCCTGAATATCCATCTAAGAAACAGAAGAATGAATGGTTTGCTAACCGCTCTAGCATCTCATCTATAAAAGGTAAAGGAAAGTGATCCTTTCTCGTGGCTTTGTTTAGTTTTCTATAGTCTATGCACATCCGCCATCCTGTGACGGTGCGCTGCGGAATTAGCTCGTTCTTTTCATTCATAATAACAGTCATGCCTCCCTTTTTAGGTACAACTTGTACTGGGCTTACCCACTCACTGTGCGGCACAGGATATATAATCCCTGCATGCAGCAACTTTATAACTTCTTTTTTAACTACCTCTCTCATAGTGTTGTTAAGTCTACGTTGGGGTTCTCGAGAGGGTGTAACAGAAGGATCTGTTGGAATACGATGGGTACAAATCATAGGACTGATTCCTGTAAGATCTTGAAGTGAGTAGCCGAAAACTGAGTGATGTTTCTCAAGAATGGTCATTAATCGCAGAGTTTGATCCTGAGTGAGTTTATTGCTAATGATCACAGGGAACTCTGGATTATTGTTTAGGAAAGCATAGGTAAGACCGGGTGGTAAAGTTTTAAGCTCTATAGGAGGTCTAGGTGTTTCTGCAAACTTATCTAAGGGTTCAGGCTCGGAAGGTTCGTCTTCTTCTTCTGTGAAGAAAGGAGTTTCGTCTTCTAAGTCTGGTTCATCTAAAAGCTCTAGAGATGCAGCTTTTACTTCCTCCATAGGATCAGGCAAAAGATATGACTCGGCCTTATTATTTAAGGAGTGTGAAATTATTATTGGGAAGTTAAAGGTTTTTCCAAAAGAAATGTGTAGCTTTCCAGTATGACCTTCATAAAGGAGTCTTCTAAAAGGTTGTCCTATCAACAGGTCGAAGTCCCATGTATCAAAGATATAGAAGTTCAAATGAACCATGGAGCCTTCTACCGTAAGAGGTAGGACATTAATAATTCCAAGACTGGGGACTAATCGTCCCGAAGATTCCTTTATGACTTTTGTTGTGGGGGTTAAAACAATATTTTTAAATAGTTTAAGTGCAAAGGATTCAGACATGATGTTGATCCCCACAATAGGATTATAAAGAGCATTAAATCGATCAGAATCATAAGCACAGCGTATAGTTATAGAGGGTGTGTCCAAACGGATCACATCAGAGGAAAGCTCCGATTCCTCCAACCATTCGCTACTCATGACTGAGATAAGCTCTCTCAATTGATATTCACTTGGTAAATAAATGCTAAACTGGCCGTTTTGGGGTTTGTCAATAGAATGGTAGTTTGAAATATTTCCAAAATCGGGAAAAAGATCAGATTCTATATCCAGCATGAAGTCCGGTAGTGGAATTTCTTCCTCTTGTGGCTCAGAACTTGGGATAGCTAAAGTAGATGAAGAACTTGGCAGAGTGTCTACTTCGGCTTCGTAGGTTTCATCATGAAGGGTATTATCCATCTCAGCTTCTAGGATTCTATCTAGGATCACTCTAGCTTCATCAGCAGGGATGCGAAAGAAAGAACCTCTAGACATTGTGTGTAGCATTTGTTTGTGATTTTTCTGAAGACCTCGAAAAAAGTGAAATAAAAGAACAGGGTCTTCAAGATTAAGGTTTGGACCAGATTCTAAAAGATCAGAAAAACGTTTCCAGGATTTTCCCAAAGTTTCATTATCTTTTTGTTTAAAAGATAGGACTTCGAGTCTAAGGTCGGCTATACGGTCAAGGGAATAGAAATCTAGACAAAAGTTGGCTCGTAAAACTTCCCATTCACCCTGTTGTTGACTTACCTTCTGACTATACCATTGTCTAGCTTCTCCCCTTAAAGAAAAAGGAAAAAGCTTCCAACGTAAAGTCTTATCAGAAATGCCTTCAATGCGAAGACAATCACATGTTTGCTCAAAATCTCTAATATGAAGGTAAGGGTTTTCGTCTTCCTTTCCCGAAAAAGATAGGTTTTGAATCATGGCAATCAACCTAGAACTTAACTTATACTGGGATGTTTGGATAGGCTGTGATGATTCCCATGGTAAAAGGTCAGTTGCTAAAGGGATTGCAGACTCATGGATCGATTTAGAATTTTGGTTTTCCGTAAGGTAAGGATAAAGAAAAATAAAGAATATAAAAGATAAGAAAAGATAAAAGTATAGATACAAGCTAATAGCAAGACACAGGTTATCTCAGCAACCGTCTTTCTCCCCGGCAACGGCGCCAGAAATGCTTGTTGATATTTGGGAACGCAATAAGGAATTGATCCGCAAGCGCACGGATATCGGTGAGCACTTCACCCGGGAAATTATCCAGAGTATCGTATTTATTTTTTTACCACTAGGAGAAAGAGTGCATCTGACTAACCGGTCTATTACTACTAACCTTTAGGCACAAAGAATGTCTTTCGATGTGAGTGATAAATAGAGAAGACTGTAACCGTAGTCTCCTTCTAACCTTGGTAAGGATGATCTACTGTTCTAATGGGGAGGCTAACGGAATCTAGACACCACAAAGGATGTTCAACCCGCACCTATAAACCCTATCCTTCCTGCTAACGAGATGTGATCTACAAAGGTAGCTCGGAAATGTCACGTTCCTCACTACTACCACGGTCCAGCTAGTCAGGGAATATCTATGAGTACCCCAGCCTAAACACCACGTTTACGACAGCAATGATTACTCTAAACTCTACGCGAAGAGATTAAAGTAAACTCATAAACCATAAGAACAATAAAACAAGAACTTACTAGAATTTAGAAGTCGAATTACTGAAGAATCCTAGGAGCAAGCTTCGGGTTAGGAGAACTTGATCCCGCAGGTACAAGCTTGGAGTAGACACCGACAGGCCGGGCTTCCTCCACTCTACACCTCCACTCTATCTCTCTCAATCTAGTAGAAACTAGAAGATCTATTTCTACCTTACATTGATTACTAAGCCTAAAAAGAAATATTAATTAGAGAAGAGGTTTTCCTTCGAGGGTACCCCTCAGTCTCTATGATAATTTCTTCATGTCTTCTCCAGGGGCCAGGGGGGCCTTGCTTATATAGTCCTCCCCTTCTATGCATTTTTGGGTCGATAGGCGAGGTGGTACTATGTTTTTCTTGATCCAATAGGTCGGTGGAATATCCCGAGCGAAAGAGTCCTGATTTGGCTCCAACAGGGGGGGCGGGCGCCCAGGCTACCAGGGCGGGCGCCCTGGGCCTGGCCCTGTTTGGCCTCCACTTCGGTCTCGTGGCTTCTGGAGTCTTCTAGATGATGTAAAATTGCGCGGTGCGTTGATATCTCTATGTAATCCTGACATCTGGGCCTTTCTTCCTTATTTCCTGATAACCCCCTGCAGAAATAGATAAACAACAAAACTCGTGGAATTCTGTCAGATCAAACCCTAATTCTAGGTGTTGGTTGCATATTGGTCCTTTCTCTTGTTTATTTGATAATTAAAATTGATACTTAAGAACCGTCAACAAAGGCCCACATGTCATGTTTACAACGAGATAATTACGTGCCGCGCAATTTTCCTCAATCTAGAAGAGTCCAGAAGCCACGGGAACGAACGAGAAGAGGATCGGGCTCGGGGGCAGGGCGGGCGCCCAAGGTTAGAGTCCAATCAGGACTCTCTTTCGGGACTAAACTCCACCGACCTAAAGGATGAATCTAAACCATACAATCAATGTCGGTTTGATCCAACGGCCCAAATTCACTTGAAAGGACTATATAACCAAGCCCTCTCCACCCCTGGAGGAGAGAAGAGAAGAGAAGAAATCATTATTCAGAGGTAGCCATCAAAGTTAGGGTTTAGAGCTTCTCTCCCACAGAGAATTAGAATTAGCTACTCCCTAATCCTTCAAGTTTAGAGGTTTGATTAGATAGCAATTAGAGAAGTAGAGCACTACGCTCTGGATTCGGATCTTCGGTAATAAAGATTGGTATTATTCATATCTTTCTCTAATTCTTTGTTCTAATTGCATTATGTCTCTAATTATTATGTTCTTAGTTTGCTCTAGTTCTATATTTGATATAGTTATGATTGATAATGAGTTTATGTATAAGTTTGCAAAGCGCTTAGCTCTTGACGCGAGGGAGTTAAGTGGTAGATCACATGTGAGCGTGGTGCTTAGATGTTATTTATCTGCAAATGTATCCTATTGGCCGGGTTGTGTGGTAGTTCGTGATAGTGACAGCTTCGTTGATTCTTATATAGTCCACCCTCCGTTGATAGGACAGGCAGAACTTGTATTGTGGAGTAAGTCTTGCGATGTTCTGATTTACTTTAGCAATGTTCCTTATACATGAATGAAGAGTCTTTTATGCTATATATGATCTTGTAGATAACTAGAGTAGATTATGACTTAGTAGATAGTAGATAACTTAGAATCCATTCTCTAGCTAATCCGACATCACCTACATATATGAGGAGTAGTCTATTTTCTAATCGCTGTGTTATTTACCCTTGAACTTATAATTCATTATCATTATCTTTATGGTTTACCCCCTGCCAAAGTAAGTGACTGTGTGACGAGTTTTTCATTAGTAATCATGTTCTTGCAAGTTTATCTCTAGTCTATGCCTTGATAGGTTTTGTCCTTATTTTAATTTCATCCTTTGTTCTCTTAAGCAAAATTATAAATAACGATACCTGGAATACTTATCCTGGTGAAATGCTACAATGAGGTGTTTTATCTGTGCACTTGCGGATAGAATAGATTATTTTCTAGAGAGCCTTTACATTTATAAATACCTTTGTACACTCTGGCACCATGCTGGGGTTGACAACCTAGTATCTAAGTGGTGTTAGCTAGTGTCAACAAGCATTTCTGGCGCCGTTGCCGGAGAGCAAAAGGGTAATACATAGGAACGGTAAGGAAAGTCAGGAAATCAGTCAAGGTTATTCATATAAAATATTAGACTAGACTATAGAGAAATAATTGCATAAAAACAGCTACTAAGTGAGAAATCATAACAAGGCACCTCTGCTTTGGCAGGTTCACCCTGTTGTTTTTCTATGTTTATATTTTTATACAGGGTATATCAGGATTGACTTTGGGTACATTCAACTCTTCATCATCAGAACCAAAGCAATCAAGAAAGAAAGAAGAAGCTAGCTACCAATTGCTGAAGCTATGGCACAGAAGACCCTACAAGAATTCTCTCCTCCAAGCCTTGAGAACATTCCAACTGGTCCAAGATTTGCAGTAGAAGAAGGAGTACCCGAGTTTGAGCTCAAGTCAAGCCTCATCAATTTGGTACAAGCTACACAATTCAGTGGAAAGGCACATGAAGATGCTAGTACACACTTGCAGAATTTCTTAGAGATTGGATGCACAATCCACATCAACAGAGTCGACAAAGACGTCATACTACTTCGCCTTTTTCCATTCTCACTAGAAGGGAAAGCGAGGAAGTGGTTTTACACAAATCAAGATAACATCAACAACTGGAACAAACTTGTCAGATGCCTTTCTATCAAAGTTTTTCCCTATAGGCAAAACAACTGCCTTAAGAGGAAATATTGTCAGTTTCCAACAGCAGAAGACAGAAACCATTTTAGAAGCATGGGAGCGTTTTTAAGGATACATTTCAGATTGTCCTCACCATGGAATGGCCACATGGTTACTTATGCAGACCTTCTACCATGGATTAACCCAGAAGGCTCGTGAGTGCCTAGATGCAGCTGCTAAAGGATCATTCTTGGAGCTTACAATTGGAAAAGCAGAGATACTTTTGGATAAGATAGCAGAAAACCAAAGCTGGTTCCAAGATGAAGCTCAACAATGTCATCAAACTGAAGAAATACCAGAAGAAGTAAAAGCATTATCAACCAAGATGGAAAATTTGCTCCATTGGATTGACCAGAGGGCCAAGTTTAAAGAAGATCAAAGGGCCATTGAGACAGCATACAAATATCAACGAACTCCGAGTCAACCCAATAGCAAAGGTATGAATTTAGGTAATACTTTCAAGCAACTTTCATTAAAAGAGATAATTGCTCAACAAACTAAAATTAATGCTGAAGTTAAACAAAGGCTAGATACAAATGAATCATCTCTAAAAGATATACACAATAAAATGGATTTTCTATTAACTGCCTTTGATGAGCAAAACACTCTTAATAAAAGGGTAGAGCTTAAATTAATAAAGCTAGCTGTTGCACTGCCTGTTGCTACTAACATTGAGCAGGTAAAGAACATAACTACTAGAGGAGGCAAAGCCACCAGAGATCCCCCGTACCCAAAAGAGAAACAAAGAACATCAGCACCAGTGCAACCAACAGAGATAGAAGAAGAAAGCCCAGTTGAAGCAGAAGATCTGCTACAACCACCAAGAACTGGAGAAATGAGGAAAGATTTTTATGACACCAACTATTTGCCATTTCCCAGAAGAAACAGAGGACTGCAGTCGGATGAGCAGTTTGGTAAGTTTGTAGAGGTCATTCAGAAATTATATGTCAACATACCTCTGCTTGATGCCATACAGGTACCCACATATGCAAAGTACATCAGAGATATTCTTAACAAGAAGAGACCACTGCCCACCACTGAGGTTATCAAGCTGGCAGAAGAATGTAGTGCGGCCATCCTCAATAAACCACCAAAGAAGAAGGAAGATCCAGGATGCCCCACTATTGATTGCTCGATCGGAAACCAACACTTCAACAATGCACTTTGTGATCTCGGAGCAAGTGTCAGTGTGATGCCAACATCAGTCTACAAAAAGCTTGAGCATGCGACCCTAGAACCAACATCAATGTGCCTACAACTAGCGGATCAATCGGTTCGACACCCGCTGGGTATTGCCGAGAACATTCCAGTCAAGATCAGAGATTTCCTAGTGCCAGTAGACTTTGTAGTATTGGACATGAGTCCTGACTCAAAAGTATCCATCATCCTTGGAAGGCCATTTCTGAGCACTGCCAATGCCCACATCGATGTCGGGAAGGGAGAAATCAAGTTCAACATAAACGGAAAGGAAGAACACTTCACATTCAAACCCAGACCAGAGAGAGATTCTACAGTGAATGAAGTTCATGAAGAGGAACCACTGGAGACACCATCTCCGGAGGAAGGTAATTCAGAAGATTAAAAGATTTGGAGGTCCAGCTTGGGGGACCTAAAAATTCCCAAACCCTCACCGGGAGGTAAATCGGTATTTATCCGCATAATTAATTCTTGCATTAGTCATATTTACTCATAGCATTATCATAATAATAAAAAGCCCCATATAAATAATATTTATGGTGTGTAATAACCCATATTTATTAATTATTGTGGAGGCAGAAAAAATATTTTTCATTATCATTTCAAATAAGTTTCAATTCTCATAGATTTTCCTGCATTATATTTAATAATAGCAATCTTCTAGAAGCATGACCCACACTCCTTGGGTCCCACATGTCATACACCACACCTCACATACATCCCATCACATTATTTGATCCACCAACATATCTCCACTAACCAGCATCTTTCCACCGACCAACCACCACCCATGAACCATTATTTTGCGTGAGAATTAAGCAGAGAAAGGAGTGGAGAAAGGGCAGCCAGGATGGGCACCACAAGTGGGCACCCGCCCACCTACCAAGGGCGCCCGCCCTGCCCCCTCTTCCTCCTACAAATAGCCACCTTCTGCCTCCATCTCCATCACACAAGCATTCCAGAAAACTACACAAGTTTTAGTTTCCAGAGAAGGAGCTTTTGTAGTGAAGAGAGAAGAGAGTAGAGAAGAAGAGAAGAGTGGAAAAGAAGTTGGTAGTTTTTTAGTGAGAGACTGAGTTTCACCTAGTAAGTAGTGATCCCGCTGTCCAAGCGGAAGTAAAAGTTGTTTAGGGGGAGGTTCTGCCAAAATAGAAACTTGTCTTGAACGACTAACCCCTGGACTACTGACATTCTGGACAGCTGACCACTAACATTTTCTCTCACATTTTTCACTAGTTGTGTTTTTGCCAACTTTTGTTTACAGGATGTTCAAGAAGGTGAAGAACGCAGGGAAGGCTCTCAAGAACATTGGTACAAGGAGTTCATCCCGACACTCCTCACACCTGTCAGAGATGAGCGTCGACCCAACGCCCACACAAGCTCCGTCATCTTCATCTAATCAGCAAGTCAAGGTCCTTCTCAAGATAGGAGACCTAGGACTGAAGACCCGAAGGGAGAAGGAAGTCTATCAGCAACTGAAGAATAAAGATTTCATTCACACCCCTACTCTCGATCCAATCTTACTACAAGAAACAGGTATGGACACCGAATTCGACTTAATTTTCCAGATGATAGGTTGGACAAATTTTTGGAATATAACTGAGCTGGGTTCTCGTCTTCTCACCCTCAAATTTCTTTGCACTTTACAATACTATGAGGGGGGAATTGTTTTTTGGATGTTCAAACAGGAGATTATGTTGTCTTGGAGAGAGCTGAGCGACCATCTTGGTTTCTCTTCAAGATGCATCCTAAACATTGACACCAGTTTTGGAGAGAAATATCTAGAGATAATTTTTATAGTCAAGCCCGAACCAGTGACATGGAACTGTTGATGCAAAACTGATCTGCAAACACAAAGGGCTAATACCCGATTCAAACGTTAAGGCGTGCCAGCCGATTTGACCTTACTATCGGCAAAGGTGATAACTCGAATACTTTAGTCCTGACAACAGCGATGCGCCCGGATGTCACGGCTAAGAGGTACTCACGCGGAACTTAAGGATACGCCGAGCTTGAGTCGACGAATTCCTAAGAACTCGTAACAAAAAGAAAACGTATGACGAAGTCGTCGAAAAGTAAATGCTAGAATATGAGTAAAAACGTGTGTTTGATTGATTGATAGATGTCGATTACAAGGTCCTAGGGTTTATATTTATACCCTGCTCAAAGAGCTACGACCAGACACGATTAGAATTCGAATTCCAAATTACACAGAATCCTACAAAACGATGCAAATAACTAAGGAAATAATAAAACTATCCTTCGTGACAAACCGAAACTCCTCCAGATGACAACTGGCAGCTCCCGGACTCCTCCTTTGCGTCATCGGCAATCCCTTTGCCATAATCATCGGCAGCCCTTTTTACTCAGCCATCGGCACCATACTACTGCCTGTGAACTTAGTCACATCCAACCTCTCCCTCATCGGCAACCATCCTCATCAGCAACCCGCATCGTACTGCCACCCTATCCTGCCATCCTGGACACGTGCCCAAAAATGGTGTCAACAGGAACACCCCACTCTTAGGATGTTTCACAAATGGCTTGGGTACAATCTTTTCTATCGTGATGATATTAGGAAAGTAAGAGTAGGAGATTTGCAACTTTTATATGCTGCTATTAATAAAGTACCCACTTCACCTGTTACACTTTTAGTTTCTCATTGGCTTAGTGTACCTAGGCCTTGTTTAGTTCCATAAAAATTTTGCAAAACAGGTACTGTAGCACTTTCGTTTGTTTTTGAAAAATATTGTCCAATTATGGATTAACTAGGCTCAAAAGATCCGTCCCATCAATTCCGACCAAACTATGCAATTAGTTTTTATTTTCATCTATATTTAATACTCCATGCATGCGTCTAAAGATTCGATGTGACGGGGAATCTGAAAAATTTTGCAAAATTTTTTGGGAACTAAACAAGGCCCTAGTCTTCAGGGACCAGTAGGATGTACTTCACTTATCACTCGTCTAGCCTTTAATCTTCATTTGCTAGAAAACTCATCGTTGGACTTCATAGATGAGTTAAGAATTTATCATGGCTATGAAACATTTAGACAAGCTCGGATGTTAAAGAAAGAGGGGAATATAATGTATATGTTATATGATGATAAAGGCAAGATTCGGTTACCTAACCCGAACCTTGGACTCTACGTTGTTCAAAATTTTTTGATTGAGATTGCAGCAACACCGGTGAATCAGAGAGCTCCACAACGAGTGGCATCTGAAAGGATGACCACCCATCGAGAACGCACCTGGTATGGAGCTGATCCCGGACCAGAAGAAGCAGCACACCTATATTATTGCGGCTACAACCCCCGAGTCCTTCGAGACCCATGGGTTCGACATGCGCAACCACAAGAGCCAACAGAAGAGACATGGCCGGAGAGCTAAGATCACCAGTGGACAAACCCGCCTTTCCATATGGGCAGGTACTCCACTGATCCATATGGAGCTTCTGGGTCCAGACCTCCGCCCCAATTTGATGAAGGACGATACTCCGACGCCTCCTACGCTTTCACGAATGACTACTACCAAGAGGCCGGTGCTTTCTTCACCCGTACCGACAACACTCTCCTCGACATCCAGAACAAGCAAGCAGAACATGGACGACTCCTAGAAGAGCAACAAAAATGGAACCAGGACCATGCCACTGCAGTACAAGAGCTGAGACAAGATACAACAACAATGAACGACAACATAACAACCATGATGCGGTTCTAGAACATCGGGTAAGACCGACATCAACATCCAGCTTGGGGGAGTTCCTCCCCAATTTTATCAAGTAAGTTTTTATTTGCTCTCTTTATTTACTCTTTTCTATTTTAGTGTTTTGTTTTATCTTAAAAAGAAAAACTTAGAAAACCCAAATAATATTTTCTTGCTTTATTTTACTGCATTCTATAAACATGAAAACAAAATAAAAAGAGTGTGTAGATAAGTGTGCTTTATTTTCCCTACTAAGTATTAATCTCTAAAAAATAAAAAGACCAAAAAAATGTATGATGGAAATGATGAACAGTTGCTCTGTTTGCTTACTTACAAGTACCTAGCTTCTATATTAGAGTTCTTCCAGGAATTACTAAAACTAAAATTACTATCTTTGGGAGGCATAAAACTAAAGTCTAGGTAAGAGAAAGGCATGATATAAAGTTTGAGCTACTGTTTATCTTGTTCCTACTACATTGAGTTCTGGAGATTTATTTTGGAAACTTACAAATCACATGATGAGTTCCTAGCATTACAAACTACCTACCACAGCCATACTTGCTATAACATCTTTTACTTATATTCACATTGAGTTTGATCGAGCTGTGTAGACCCTTAGGAGCTTTTCATGTGGTTAAATTAAGATATTCATTTGCACACATCTACCACACCATTCATCACCAATCATTAAAATTGCTAAAAAATATTATTATCACTCACTGCCACAAGTGTTGTTATTCTCTCTCCAAAAAGATTCAATGCAGAAGAGGCATGGGTTATGCAAAAATATGCGAGGAAATAAAAAGGGGCAAGTGCCTGGAACCTCGGAAAAGAAAGAAAAAGAGTGAGATGAGAGGTAAAAATGGACAAGTGTCCGGAGTAGAATTAGGGGTACAAAGATGCCCACTTGAGCAGAAAAAAATAGACAAGTGTCCGACAGTAGAATTAGGGGTATCTACTACCCACCTGAAAAAAATAAGAAAAAGATAGCCCATGTTCTCCCAAAGCAAAGATTAAAAAGAAGAGGAGAGATAACAATATGAGGAGCAATGTGAAGTAAGTTTTATTATCACTTATACATTTTTACCATTACTATCATTTACTCCACCACACATGCACATCTTGATTTAATTATATGCTGAGTTCCTTTGGATCCATGGCTCGGATAGACAACATATGTATGAGCTATTTTTCACTCCTATGAGCTCCACTTAAACATTCCATTAGCTATAGGTAAGTGACATTTTGGTAAGGATCCACAAATACCACATATAGAGAGACTTGAGAGAATCATTGCTGGGAACTCTGAGTTTAATTTGAAAACTTATAAAAAAACTCTGGAACAAAGGTGAAGTATAGACAGGAGGAATAGTGCTTGACTTAACTATTTTGTTTTTCGATTACTTAAGACTTAAGTGCAGGTATTAAGCTCCATAACACTTCACTCTAATCTGGAAGAATTTTTATATAAAAGCATGTGTGCCTGTCAGGAAAGAAAACATCGAAGCAACTCCTGATCTATCTGAGTTTAGCTGTTTGCTCAGGGACGAGCAAAGGGTAAGCTTGGGGGAGTTTGTTGATGGTCCTTAAGTACTAAAATTAATAATCAAATAAACATGGAAAAGGATTAATATGCACCAAACATCTAGAATTAGGGTTTTATGTGACAGAATTCCACGAGCTTTGGTGTTTATCTATTTCTGCAGGGGGTTATCAGAGAATATGGAGAGAAGGCCCACATGTCATATTTACAACGAGATAATTACGTGCCGCGCAATTTTCCTCAATCTAGAAGAGTCCAGAAGCCACGGGAACGAACGAGAAGAGGATCGGGCTCGGGGGCAGGGCGGCCGCCCACTCCCCTTGGGCGCCCGCCCAGGGTTAGAGTCCAATCAGGACTCTCTTTCGGGACTAAACTCCACCGACCTAAAGGATGAATCTAAACCATACAATCAATGTCGGTTTGATCCAACGGCCCAAATTCACTTGAAAGGACTATATAACCAAGGTCTCTCCACCCCTGGAGGAGAGAAGAGAAGAGAAGAGAAGAAATCATTATTCAGAGGTAGCCATCAAAGTTAGGGTTTAGAGCTTCTCTCCCACAGAGAATTAGAATTAGCTACTCCCTAATCCTTCAAGTTTAGAGGTTTGATTAGATAGCAATAAGAGAAGTAGAGCACTACGCTCTGGATTCGGATCTTCAGTAATAAAGATTGGTATTATTCATATCTTTCTCTAATTCTTTGTTCTAATTGCATTATGTCTCTAATTATTATGTTCTTAGTTTGCTCTAGTTCTATATTTGATATAGTTATGATTGATAATGAGTTTATGTATAAGTTTGCAAAGCGCTTAGCTCTTGACGCGAGGGAGTTAAGTGGTAGATCACATGTGAGCGTGGTGCTTAGATGTTATTTATCCACAAATGTATCCTATTGGCCGGGTTGTGTGGTAGTTCGTGATAGTGACAGCTTCGTTTATTCTTATATAGTCCACCCTCCGTTGATAGGACAGGCAGAACTTGTATTGCGGAGTAAGTCTTGCGATGTTCTAATTTACTTTAGCAATGTTCCTTATACATGAATGAAGAGTCTTTTATGCTATATATGATCTTATAGATAACTAGAGTAGATTATGACTTAGTAGATAGTAGATAACTTAGAATCCATTCTCTAGCTAATCCGACATCACCTACATATATGAGGAGCAGTCTATTTTCTAATCGTTGTGTTATTTACCCTTGAACTTATAATTCATTATCATTATCTTTATGGTTTACCCCCTGCCAAAGTAAGTGACTGTGTGACGAGTTTTTCATTAGTAATCATGTTCTTGCAAGTTTATCTCTAGTATATGCCTTGATAGGTTTTGTCCTTATTTTAATTTCATCCTTTGTTCTCTTAAGCAAAATTATAAATAACGATACCTGGAATACTTATCCTGGTGAAATGCTACAATGAGGTGTTTTATCTGTGCGCTTGCGGATAGAATAGATTATTTTCTAGAGAGCCTTTACATTTATAAATACCTTTGTACACTCTGGCACCATGCTGGGGATGACAACCTAGTATCTAAGTGGTGTTAGCTAGTGTAAACAATGACAACCTAGTATCTAAGGTGATGTTAAAAGTACCAACAAGCATTTCTGGCGCCGTTGCTGGGGAGGAGCATAGGCTATCCAGAGAAAAATTGTCAAATAGATACTAATTGAGAAAGTCATAACAAGGCACCTCTGTTTTGGTAGGCTTACCCTTGTTTTGTCTTTGTCTATATTTTATACAGGGTATTTGCAGGATTGATTTCGTGATTTATTCAACTCTTCATCAATTCAAATCAATCAAGAAGAAGTTACACCAGTTCCTGAAGCCATGGCTGACAAGACTCTGTGCAAATTCTCTGCTCCACGCATCGAGAATATCTGCACTGGTCCAACACTTGAAACTGAGAACCTTGAGTTTGAGCTCAAGCCCAGCCTCATCAACATGGTGCAAACTTCTCAATTCAGTGGAAAGGTTCATAAAGATACAAGTGCACATCTGTAGGATTTCCTAGAGATTGGAAGCACAATCACCATCAAGGACGTTGCTCAAGACATCATTCTATTTCACCTCTTTCCATTCTCACTTGTGGGAAGAGCGAAGCAGTGGTTCTATGCTAATCAAGAAGACATCAACACATGGGCACAATGTTCGAAGGCCTTTCTATCCAAGTTCTTCCCTGTAGGCAAAACCAATGCCTTAAGAGAAAAGATTACAAGTTTTCAACAACAGAAAGCAGAAACCATTTCAGAAGCATAGAAGCATTTACAAGGATACATCTTAGATTGTCCTCATCATGGAATGGAAGAATGGTTACTCATGCAAGGCTTTTATCATGGATTAACTCCAAAGACTCGTGGGTACCTAGATGCAACTGCTGGAGGATCATTTTTGTCACTTACTCTTGGGAAAGCCAAGATACTATTGGATAAGATTGGAGAAAACCAAGGCTGGTCCCAAGAGAACATTCAACATTGCCATCAAAGTGAAGAGCTACCTAAAGAAGTAAAAGCACTGTCTACCAAGATGGAAGATTTATTAGTTTGACTTGATCAAAGAGCCAAATTCAAGGATGATCAAAGAGCCAAATTCAAGGATGACCAAAGAGAGATTGAAAGAGCTTATGAAAGCTCTGCAACAAGGAAGGTTCCACATCAACCAACATGGAGACAACGGAATGATACCCAAGGTACGAGTTCTACTAAGGCTACTAAGCAGCCTATCTGGAGGGAATTGATTGCTGAGCAAGATAAGATCAGTAATACACTTATGGAGAAGCTCACTACAAATGATGAAGTTTTGGAAGATATAAATCTAAAGATGAAAGATTTCTCTTGTGCTATGGAAGATCAGTTGGAATTCAATAAAAGGATGGAAGCAAAGATGTCACAGTTAGTTGCTACATTGCCTGTTGCCACTAACATTGAGCAGGTTAAGGGTATTAATACAAGAGGAGGGAAGTCCACTAGAGATCCCCCATATCCAAAAGTAGTAAGAAAGGCACCGGCAGTACCAGCAGTGGCACAAGAGGAGAACAATAATGAAGTTGAAGTAGAGATTCCACAAATGGAGATTCCACAAGAGTGGGAGATGAGACAAAAATTTCATAACACCACTTATTTACCATTTCCCTACAGAAATAGAAGACCATAATCGGATGAGCAGTTTGGTAAGTTTGTGGAGGTTATTCAAAAGTTATATGTCAACATACCTCTACTAGATGCCATTCATGTCCCTACATATGCCAAGTACATTCGAGATATCCTTAACAAGAAGAGACAACTGCCCACCATAGAGGTCATCAAGCTGACAAAAGAGTGTAGTGCGGCTATCCTAAACAAGTCACCAGAGAAGAAAAAGGATCCAGGATGCCCCACTATCGATTGCTCTATTGGAGACCAACACTTCAACAATGCACTCTGTGATCGTCGCCGTCTTCTACAAGCTCAAGTATCAACACTTGAACCAACATCAATGTGCCTTCAACTGGCGGATCAATCAGTTCGATTCCCCTTGGGAATTGCTAAGAACATCCCAGTCAAGATAAGAGAATTCTTTGTGCTAGTAGACTTCATGGTACTAGACATGCAACCAGACTCAAAAGTGTCGATCATCCTTGAAAGACCCTTTTTGAGCACCGCCAACACACAGATTGATGTCGGGATTGGAGAAATCAAGTTCACCATAAATGGAAAAGAAGAACGCTTCGCCTTCAAGTCAAAAGCCGAGCTCGCTGCAAAGATGGCATTTTAAAAGAACCAAGAAGAATCATCAGAGCCGTCAACACAAGAGCCGGAGACTATGGAAGAATAAATTATATTGGAGGTCTCGTTTGGAGGACTCAAAACATTCGAACCCTCGCCGGGAGGTAAATCGGTATTTATCCATCTTTACTGTATATACTTATTTCCTTCATCATTTTTATTTCTTAATCCTATTTCACTAATCATGTTTGCTCATAAAATAAAATAAAAATAACAAAATATAAAAATGATTAAAGCCCCATGTAGAGAAATTTCTATGGAGTGTAAAAACCCATATTAGTTATCTACCGTGGTGGCCCAAAAATATTTACTCATGCATTTCTAGTTGACCTTCCACCAGCGTACCAACAACACCCTCCGTACCATCCAAGAACAACAAGAAATTCAGCGAGGGATGTTGCAGAACCAAGGCGAGATGCTGGCTGATTCAGCAAGAACAACAACGTGAGAACGACAATCTTGCGGCCTTGTTGGCCCATTGGAACATTCAGTGAACCACGACATCAGCTAGCTTGGGGGAGGCTGCCCCCAGTTATCTAGGTATGTTTTATTTTTTTGCAATTTAAATCATTTTGTGTGTTTATCTTAGTTGCTATGTATTTTAAAAAAAATGCAAAACCAGAAAAACCAAAAACATGTTCTTGCTTGTTTGTTGTAATATGTTAAAAAAAATAAAAAAATATGAAAAAGTGAAAACCACATAAAAAGAGTGTGTACAAAAGTTTGTTTTAAATCTTTAAGTTTGCTATGTTTAGTTTGAATAAAAAGACTCTTGAGATGATCACCATAGAGATGATGAATAGTTGCTCTATTCTAGTTCCTTTCAAGTACCTAGTTTTCAACATAGAATTCTCCCAATGCTAGACATGATAGTTTTGACATGATAATTTACTTTGCACCTGAAGCCTATGGGAGCATACACTTGATCTAAGTCTAGGTAGTTGATGGGTATGATATGATTTGGTTTGAGCTGCTATTTATCTAGTTCCTTGTGACACTGATTTCTGGATATTTAAATTTTAAAAATACAAAAACACATGATAAGTTCCTTGTGTGACAGAGAGTAAAATTCCTACCACTTTGTAATCCACCATGTTCAGATTGGTGAGCCTTCCCTCAACTATTTTTTCCTAGTTTTATCGAGAGTCAAAAGGTACTGCTGCTCCAAAGTGTTATTGTATGATTCTTGTACCCCCAGTAATAATCTAGTCTAAATTAAAATAGAACCAAACTAATAGAGAAGTATTTAGGAACCCTGAGCTCTCCTATTTTCCTCTCAATTTAGCTTAACTGCTCATTTATCATGGAATTCTCCTATGTGTGTCATTATTCATATCTCTTATTATTATCACTTACCCTCACTTTAGTTTACTTGGTATATTAAGTTAGTAGATACATGATGATAAATTATCAGTCTCTTTAACCATTGTTTCCCTGTGGATAAATACGATACTCTAGAATACTCCCGGATAAAAGCTATAATGGTATCCGTGTGCTTGCGGAAATTCTCTATATGCGTTAACAAATACCAATAGAGCATCTCCAATAGTTTGGCAAATGACTTCTCATCCATAACATTTTTAGCAAAATGAGGAAAAATCCTCTCCAACAGTTTGGCATCTCAGTTCTCCATCTTTTCTAACTTGGCATATCTCTCTGTCTAGCGCGCAAATATGCGTGTGGACTCCGTGGTTGGCATCGGTCTTTCTTCACATGCTTAGCGGGACTCTTCGTTCGCTTAACGGACTCTTCGTTTCGTTAGCAGGTTTTTGGGTTTTAGAAAACGAAATTTGTCAAACTATTGGAGATAAAATCTTTTTTCCTCCCATATTATTTTGGATGTTGGCAAACAAGGAAATGAATTTTGCCAAACGGTTGGAGATGCTTGACCTTTCATGTGCCTGTATCCCATCCCTCCATACACGGTCCCGCTGCAGCAGAAAGAAAACAAAATAATGGCAACCGATAGCTGCGCAAATGGTTACACGGTTAAATACACCAAAACATACAGTACCTTATCTAAGGGACTAGCCAACTTGCATTGTATATGTTCCTTGAATATGAAGATGAATATATTTCAAACTTGGAAGTCTATTTTCACGTGCGTTATCAATGAATAAAATCCAACATAACATCTATGGGAGGTAAACACGCTTGCCAAACTTCACATAGCCTAAATATGGGCTAAAATATAGATTTTGTTGGTGTAGGACAATAGAATGAAGTGGACATACCTGAAGTTTACAAACAGAAAATACTTATATATATTTTTTAGTTAACCGTATACAGATAGTAATTTTTGAATAACCATTTAGTAATTTTTTAGCTCCTTAAAATCTGCCTACGGTTATACTTGTACTACTTATGTGAATGGACCATGAGCGGCTACTGTGTTTGTGCTCTGGGCTGCGTCAGGGATGATGTTACATCAAGATGCTTGATGGTAACCTCACATAGATTCATTGTCAGTCCTTGGTCAGGGATGATGTGGCTGTGGTTTTGCTGCTGATCTTGTGCGTAGTAGGAACGCAATGTTGAGGACTGGCTGGACCATTAGAGTCTTCTTCTACTGCTATCAGTACCTCTGGCATGACAGGCCGCTCGGCCTTGCATTGGATCCAACGCTACCGCTGTCGCTGCCTTGTAGGCTGCTTTATCCTTTTGCTTTGCACAGGTTATTTTTTTCGTTTGGCATTCTGCGGACGCTGCCGCCGATGGATGTGAATGTGATCCCAAGAAAGCCAAAGTGCAAAAGGGGAGGAAGAAAGCATGTTGCAGGAGTATTTTGCTTGAAATGTGCTGCGGCTTCTCCACCTGTAACTGCAATACAGTACAGTACAATATATTATTTTAGGGCAGTCCCAATCTATGATTTCTTTAAGTAGTTTCATAGTACAGTGTACTATATTAGGGCAGTCCTAATCCATGGTTTCCTTAAGTAGTTTCACAGTACAATATACTATATTAGGGCAGGGAGAACAATAAATATTATGTAGTTGAAACTGATCTTCCCTGTCCATAATTTCTATAATAGCTTATACATAGAGAAGAGTATGCCAATACTTAAGGTGATGGGCTAAAAACGTCAGTGGTGCCTATAAAAAGAGGGAAAAACAACTTATGAATAAGTTGGACGAGTTAGATGAGAAAGCAAAGCTGGGACCTTGAGATGCGAATGAACAAAATCTTAAACTTGAACGACTATCCCACCTACCGCGAGAGGAAGAACTAAAATGATATCAAAGAGCAATGGTCAAACATTTATTGGAAGGAGATGCTAATACCAAATACTTTCATTTAGTGACTAATGGCGATCATAATTGATAGAGCCAAAGAAGATGGTCGAATAGAAGGGGTAGTGCCCCATTTGGTAGATAATAATGGTCTTTCTATCTTGTAGTATGCTGATGACATGGTGCTAGCAAGAAACATGAAATTGCTTATATGTACATTTGAGCAATTGTTAGGTTTTAAAATTAATTTCCATAGGAGTGAGATCTTCTGTTCCGGGGAGACAAAATATTATGATGGTCCTTATTCATAACTGTTAGGTTGCAAGTTAGGCACTTAACCCTTACATTATTTGGGTCTACCAATGATTTATCTCAAGTTAAATAACAGAGAATGGAAAAAAGTTACAAAGATGATTGAAAAAAGACTTAGTGGATGGAAATGAAGGCATTTGTCTATTGGGGCAAGATTAGTGCTTATTAATTCAGTTTTGTCAAGTCTACCTCTATTTATACTTTCTTTATTTGAAGTCTCTAGGGGTGTACCGAAGAAAACAGAGTATTATTAAAGATCTAGATTCTTTTGACAAAATTGTCAACACAAAAAATACAAGCTAGTAAGATGATATGTCAACCTAAAGAACAGGGGGATAGGAATTCAGTATCAAGATATACAAAATAAATGTCTTTTGAGCAAGTGGTTGCTCAAGTTCTATAATGAACATGGGGTTTGGCAACGGCTTCTTGGAAACAAATATATTAAGGATAAATGTCTTTTCCATGTTTGTCAGAAAACATGAGATTCTAATTTTTGGATGAGTCTCATGGGTGTCAAGAAGACCTTTTTGAATCTCGGTGTTTTTAGAGTATACATGATGGCAGGGGCGGATCCAGAATTAGGACAAAGGGGAGGCTAAATAGTGAAGGTTTAGAACTAAAGCTAGAAATTAATGGTAATTTGAAGCAAAATACTATTGAGTTAAAGGCATAAATCAGGCTAGAGGGGGCTGCAGCCCGGGCAGCCCACCCCGTGCATCCGCCCCTGCATGGTGGTAATCAAGCAAGGTTCTCACATAAAATACTTGGTCGGATAACTGTCCTCTGGAAACCTAATAACCAACGTTGTATAACATACGAAACAAAAACAAGCTAAGGCTACAGAGGTACGAAGCACAATATAGCACTTATTGTTTTGTTCATAAGAGCATTAGTGAGTAACAAATTGCTAGAACTAGGAGTATACCCCGCGCGTTGCCGTGGGATTTTCTTAAAAATAAATCTGTTATATACATATCATTACTATATGATATTCTATATATTTTGTGTGTGTGTATAACTTGCATGTTATTTTATTGTATCATTTTGGTAAAAAAAATTGCTACGCTAATAGTTTATATAATAGAGGAATAGAAGATGAAATAAATGGCGTACATAAATGACTTGTATGTTCATAGTGTTAGCGCAAAAAGTTGGTCTTCTGTATAACACACTCCAATCTTCATTATCAAGTTCATCAACTAACATCTCAACCATTTGTCGATACCAAGAAGCAATCTGAGCTAGTCGATTAGCCTTTTTATTCTAATTCCTAGGAATATGCTTAATAACAACAGAAGAAAAAGAATTAAGAAGCTCTCGCCAATCTTCATAATAGTTTCTCAATATATCATCTTTGAATTTATATAGGCCGAGCAATTGGTTAATCACTCATTGAGAATCATGAAAAATTTCAATAGACTCAGCCTTCACCTCATATAGTAATTGAATTCCTTTGAAGATAGCTTCATACTCAGCCTGATTGTTGGTAGATGTCGGATTTATTGGAATAGCATATTCAAAACTCATCTCTTGTGGTGAAATCAAAACAATACCAACACCTCCACCTTGTTTGTAGGTAGACCCATCAAAAAATAAAGCTCAAGGAGTTAATTCTAATAATTGGATCTCTTTCTCACGATGATGAGTAATGAAATCAGATATTATCTGACCTTTAACTACTTTAGCCAATTCATATCTCAAATCAAATTCTGATAATGCAAGAATCCACTTACTAATATCCCATTTAAAATAGGCGTGGACAACATATGTTTAATCACATCAAACTTAGACACCACTGTGCATTCAGAAGATAGCAAATAATGTCAAAGTTTGGTGCATGAAAAATATAAGCACAAACAAACTTTTCAATGAGAGAGTATCTTGTCTCTGGATCCAACAACCTTCTACTCAAATAGAAAATTACTCTCTCCTTTTCTTCAAATTCTTGCATTAAGGTCGACCCAATCGTATGGTCACCGACCGCTACATACAACTTAAAAGGTTTCCTCATTTGAGGAGGAATTAACATGGTGGAGATTTCATGTACTCTTTAATCTCCTCAAATGCCTTTTGTTGTTCGTCACCCCATCTGAATTCTTGATCATTCTTCAATTTATCAATACTAAGAATGGCAAAATTTTAGTTGATAAATTTGGTATAAACCTTCTGACAAAATTGAACTTATAGTTGGTAGTACTATTTTGCTGATCACAACAAGACTCTTGTGTTCAACCTCAATCCCTTTTTCATGCACCATAAAACCTAAGAATTGTCTTGCTGATACCCCGAATGTATACTTATGAGGATTCATCCTTAATCCATGCTTCCTTGCACACTCAAGAGTAGCTCTAAGATCTTTTAAATGTTCTTGATATCCCTTAGACTTCACAACCACATCATCTATATAAATTTCCACAATTTTGCCGATCAACTCATGAAAGATATAATTCATATCCTTCTGATATGTTGCACCGGCATTTGTAAACACAAAAGTCTGACTACCCACTCATATAACCCCAAAGCTCTAGGGCACCTAAAAGCAATTTTGTGGATGTCTTCTTCTGCCATAAATATCTGATTATACCCAGCATTATCATCCATAAAACTAATCACTTTATGCCCTGCTGCTGCACCTACTAGCATATTGGCAATTGGCATTGGGTAAATATCTATGGGAGTAGCATTGTTTAGATCCCTGAAGACAATGCAAACTCTCACCTTCCCATTTTTCTTATAAACAGGAACTACACTAGATATCCGTTCTGCATACTGACATTGTCGAATAAATTCTGCTTCATACAACCGAGTAATCTCTGCCTTCACATCTGCCATGAAATCTGACTTTATTCTTCTCGGAGCTTGTTTAAAAGGTCGATATCCAGGTTTAATTAGCAATTGATGCTCAACTAATTTTTGATCAAGACCGAGCATTTCATAACATTTCCAAGCAAAATAGTCCTTATATTCTTTTAATAAAGTTGTTAATTCTTGTTTATACTCAGGACTTAACCTAGCACTAATATATGTCAGCCTAGGCTTATCTCCATCTCATATATCTACTGATTCTAATTCATCGGCTGACATAAAACCTTTCCCATATTGCCTTCATCGTCATTGACTAAAGAATCTATTAATTAAAGCTTCCAGAGCCGACTGCTTATATCGGTTGTTGATCATCTTCAAATACTTTGATGATGTCTCCTTCATATATTTTTCCACAGAAACATTCCATACCCTCAAAATTCCACTCATCTACTTCAGCATAAGAAATACTAATAGAAGAATCAGCTGGAACAATATCCATAGTATCCCCAATCCATTGAATCAAACTCTGATGCATAGTGGATGGAATGTGGCCATTGGCATGGATCCAGTCTCTACCGAGAAGTATGATGTATGTGCCTTTGGCATCAACCACAAAGTAGTAGGCAAGCTCTTACTACCAACTGTCAACTCAGCACACACAGCTCCTTTTGTCTTCTAGTAAGTCCCCCTGGACGTCATTGATCCTTCTGCCAAACATATTCTCTTTCAGTCATTTCTTGATTGGCTACTATTCCTTCTAGCCAATCTTGGGCATTTTCAATTTTTTACACCAATCTGTTCCTCCAAAATTTAACCGTTCATGCATAGATCGGTGGTTGACTTTTGCTTATCGATACTCCCAATACTGATCACTTTCAGGATAGTTATTAAGGGTAGACAGCTTCAAGCCTTCATTCCAGCAATGCCTAAAGAAAGGACAATTTCCGGTGATATTCATTCTCCTCCTTGATTCTCCTCTCTTCATAACGATGCCTCTCATATTCTTCTTCTTCAAGCCACTCTTGATACTCCTAATAATCCCTTTCTCGGTGCATCTGATCTTTCTCCTTCTATCATTGCCATTTGTTTAGAAGAATTCTGACACTAGGACACATACTCATCTCACCAACTTTAGAAGTCTGAGGACGATCATATTGACTATCTTGTTGATCATGCTTCATCTTGATCTCCCGATATTTTATAGCTGATATTTGTCTCTCTAAATCAATTGTTCTTGCTTCCTTGGCTCAGCACTTTGAATTTACCTTTCTAGAAGGAAGATGCAACCATGTTTATTGGGAAAGGGTGGCCTTCTATACCCATAGCACCTTTGGTCTTTGCTACAACAATTCTTCCTTTGTTGATGGCTTGCTGGATGATATCTCTAAAAATTTTGCAATCATTAGTATTATGAGTGGTAGAATTATGGTATTTGTAATACCTCTTCTTCTTGAGCTCTTCAGGCAATGGTATCTTATGATTCCCTTTTAGCTCAATATGACCCTTTTCTAACAAGTAGTCAAAGATTTTATCCACTTTTGTGATATCAAAGTTAAAGTTTCTCCCTTCTTCCTTTGTGGATTTATTCTTTGCCCATAGAATATACTCAGAATACTTTCATACCCAATCCACAGCAGCGATCTCATCATTCTCTACTTCTTCATCACTCTTGTCAGTTAATTGATCTAGAACACATGAGCCTGCATCATAACCAACATTGCCAACTTTCTGAGGCTAATTGAAATGTGCATACTTGAATTGTGCCTCAATGCTGGTTATTTTTCTAGCCAAAGTAGCTAAATTTGGGCAATCAAAACCAATCTTCTCTTTGACAGCTAGTATTAGCCCTCGAATTGCAATGCTAACCACTTCTGCTTCTGAAAGTGTCAATGTAAAGCATTGATTTTTGATTTCTTTGAACCCCTAGAGATAATGGAGTCTAGATTCATTGTTTCCTTGCCTCACATAGACTAAATATGCAATCCCTTTCTCCATGACTCCTGAATCGAAGTACTAATGAAATTTGGATTCCAAATCCTCCCATCCGATAATAGAATCATGTGGTAAAGATGCAAACTATGAGAATGTAGATCCAAACCAAGAAAGAGGAAAGAATCACACTTTAAATACTGGTTCATGAGCCACCTCTCCAAGCTGAGCCAAATACTGACTGATATGTTCTATGGTTGATGTTCAACCTAATCCAGTAAATTGACAAAATTAGGCAGTCTATATCTTGGTGGCAACAACACTTGATCATACCACGATGGATATGGCTTTCTATAAGTGATTGATGTATTATTGGCCTTTAGACCGAATTGGTGTTGTACCATATCAGTCACTTGACTCATTAGCGGATCCACTTAGAATGGTGTCTCTTACTGATTCATATTATTATGCTCTTGATAGCCAATGTTCTGACTCTTCTGAGGATTAGGTTGATACCTAGGATTCTCATAAGCATTCAAAGTGTAATGCTCAAAAACATAGTGATACCCTAGAGGTACCTCACCAAGTACCACTCTTCCTTGATACGGTGAAGCATTGAAGTCTCTAACAAATCTTCTATTTTGAGGAGCAATTTTCATAGCCGAATGACCAATATTATGATCTATTATCGGCTGTTGCACTAACTGCTGGACAGTATTGCCTCTATTGATACGTTAATTTCCTATTGGGTGTTCTCTAGATGCTTGCTCCCTTGATGTTTGCCCTATGAATACTTGCTTATTTTCACTAGGAACAAAATATGTTGGGCCTTTATTTTCTATGTTCAGACTGAAAGCTTCCTTAATGGCATTAGTTATGCCATTTAAGAAAATCTCATTATGATTGGCCAGAGTAGTTCCATACATAGCACCATGTTTAACCTAAAGACTTGGATCATGTTCTCCTTCCATGATTACTCTTGGAAGAAGAGTTTTCTGAATCACCTTCATGTCTCTATTCTTGCTGAAGGATAACAAACAATTCTTTTGATACTGATTGACAACAACAGTGATCAATTCCTTCAAGTTATCAGGGAGCTCATCTAGAGTGACATTCAAGACGGTCTTGTTATCCATGTTGATGATTGTGGTCCCACCGAGCGTGCCAAAAATGTGTTAGCACAAAAAGTTGGTTTTGTGTGTAACACACTCGAAGGCCCTCACAAACCGTGCAGAAGCTAGATTTTTTGATCTCCTGAGCCTCAACAAGCAAGCTGAGTCTGGTGATTTGGTGATATGACCATGCTGTTGATATTTGGTAACGCCATCAGGAAACGATCCGCAAGCGCACGGATATCGGTGAGCATTTCACCCGGGAGGTTATCCAGAGTATCATATTTATATTTTTACCACTGGGAGAAAGCGTGCATCTGACTAACCAAATCTATTGCTACTACCCTTTAGGATACAAAGAATTTTTCTCAATGTGAGCGATGTATAGAGAAGACTGCAACCGTAGTCTCGTTCTAACCTTGGTAAGGATGATCTATTGTTCTATTGGGGAGGCTAACGGAATCTAGACACCCGCACCTATAAACCCTATCCTTCCTGCTAACGAGATATGGTTTGCAAAGGTAACTCGGAAAATGTCACGTTCCTCGCTACTACCACGGTCCAGCTAGTCAGGGGATATCTATGAGTACCCTAGCCCAAACACCACGTTTACGCTAGCAATGATTACTCTAAACTCAACCGGAAGAGATTAAAGTAAACTCATAAACCAAAGAACAATAAAACAAGAACTTACTAGAATTTAGAAGTCGAATTACTGAAGAATCCTAGGAGCAAGCTTCAGGTTAGAAGAACTTGATCCCAAAGGTACAACCTCGGAGTAGACACTGACAGGCTAGGCTTCCTCCAATCTACACCTCCACTCTATCTCTCTCAATCTAGTAGAAACTAGAAGATCTAATTCTACTCACATTGGATGCTAAGCCCTAAGTCTATTTAGAGGAGAGGTATTCCTTCAAAGGCTCCTCTCAACTCTATGATGAACTTGTTCTCCTCCAGGGGCCAAGGAGTCTGCTTATATAGTCCCCTCAAGTGAATCTAGGTCATCGGATCAAACCGACATTGATTGAACGGTTATCCTTGATCCTTTAGGTCGGTGGAGTGTAATCCCCGAAGAGAGTCTTGATTGGACTCTGGGGGGAGGGCGGGCACCCTAGGGGGGAGGGCGGGTGCCCTGCCCTCGGGCCCGATCACCTTCCCGTTCGTTCCCGTGGCTTTTGGAGTCTTCTAGATGATAGAAAATTGCACGACACGTTAATATCTCTATGTAAACCCAACGTGTGCGCCTTTCTTCCGTATTTCCTGATAACCCCCTGCAGAAATAGACAAACACCAAAACTCATGGAATTCTGTCAGATAAAACCCTAAGTCTGGGTGTTGGTTGCATTTGGATCCTTTTCTTTATTTATTTGATGATTATATTGGTACTTAAGGACCGTCAACAACTCCCCCAAGCTTACCTCTTGCTCATCCCTGAGCAAGGTTGAACTCAAGAGTTTCGGCAGTGGTTTCATGCCTTAAAAGTAAGATCTCATCTCTGAGTTAGAGTAAACTGTTAAGACTTAAAATTTACTCATTTTACCTTTCACCATGGGGCTTGCAACCGTCACTTGTGTCTTGAGCAGTTAAAAGATAGAACAGTCTAGTCAAGCGCCATGTCTCTTATTCTTTGATCAGCTATAGATCTGGAGTTTTTTCAGATTTTCAAATAAAACTCAGAGATTCCTTGTATGACTCTCTCAAATCTCTCTTTTGTGGTATTTCTGGATCCTTTTCAAGGCAGTAATGGTATATGCCTTCTCTCAAAGTATGTGGTGTTTTTGGTATGAGGCATAGTGATATTACCTTCTCTCTCACCCTACTCTAATAAGGTTTTGATATCGGGAGCTCATAGGTGGGAGACAGCTAATACATACTTACAAGATATTTATTGCATAGTCAAACCATGGATCTAGAGAAACAAGTCAATAAGTCAAATCAAGATGTGCATGTGTGGCGAGTGAATGGTGTATGATGATGATGGTGATAACAATGGTGAAAGTCTAATTCTACTTTTGCTCTTTTTAAGGGGATACATACCTTTCTTGCACTTTGAAGATTTTTTTGAGGAGAATGAGATGCTCTATATTTTCTTTTTCTTTTCTCTCAGGTGGGTATCTTTGTACCCCTAATTCTACTGTCGGACACTTGTCCATTTTTACCTCTCGTCTCACTCTTTCTTTTCTTCGAGGTTCCGGGCACTTGCCCCTTTTTATTTCCTCGTATCCTCTTTTTTTTTAGAGAGCACTTATCTCCTTAAATAATATAGCAAGTGGTAGTAATCAAGATAACTCGAGCATTTATTTCATAGGGAAAAACAGATATGTTTTTGGCTATTCTCTCCCGGATTAGGAGTAGAATACTTTTGGGTGGCTCTAGAGATGGAAGTGAGTGGATGTATGTGGATGCGTACTTCCAGAGTAGAAGTAGCATGTGTGAGTGAACGTGCAAGTGAATCTTGATTTTAACCGCATGACAAGCTCCTAAGGGTCTACACAGCTTGACCACACTTAATACTCATAAGCAGTAAAAAGTAAATGTGTGGTCAAAATCTAGCAAGCACGTATATATGGTTGTGGTAGGAATTTAAACTCTCATCATATAGGAACTCATCATGTGTTATTTTAAAGATTTTCAAAGATAAAATTCTCCAGAATTCTAGCCTCTCTAGGAATAGATAAACAACAGCTCAACGTTCCCATATCATATCCGTTAACGACTTAGACTTTAGATCAAGTACTCTTCCCACAAGTTTAGGTTTAGAGCAGGTTTAAATTATAACAGTTATGCCTAAACTTGAGAGATATTTCAATTTTAAGAACTAGTCATGGCAGAGCAACTATTCATCATTTCCATGTGAGAGCTTATCATAAGGGTTCACAGCAAACCTTATTTATTTATTTATTTATTTAGCAAACTAAGCAAAGATATATATAAAAGCACAAAATATTTATTTGGGTTTTTATGATTATGCATCTTTTTATTATTTGAGTAAAGTATAAACGCGAGTAGAAACACTTAGCTGGATAAATGGGGGTGTTCTCCCCCAAGCTGGATTTTGACGTAATTTCTTCTAATGTAGCTAGCAGGTGACGGAGGTGTATTTGAATGTCGGCAACACCCTGACAGCGATTAAGATGTCCTCCGCCTGCTAGTCTTCTTTGATCCTTGAATTCTGTGGAGCTCAAATAGACAACAAAGCTTTGTGGAACTGATTAGATGTTAGCATAAATATCTAGGCTTTATCATGTTGAGCCTCCTCAATAAATGTTATTTATTTAGTAGGATCATGCACTTATTATTTTTATATTTTTATTGTAAGATGAAAACATATTTATTTTATGCCACCACAGTGAATGTACCTATGGGTTTTATGCCATGAGCATACTCACATGGGGCTTACTATTTTTAACATTTTTATTTTCTTTTCGAGATGATATGAACCTGATTAACTAAGCAAACTATTTTAAATAATTGAAATGAAAAGGATAACTACCAAGTTTACCTCTTGGCAAGGCGTTCGGTGTTTTTAAGTCCTCCAAACGGGACTCTCCATTTTCTTAGTCGTCCTGGGATTCGCTGGATGGCGTAGTCGGTGGTTCAGATGGCGCCTCCTCTTCGTGTATAACTATCTTCTCTCTCCACACCTGACTCGGTGCTACGGTCTCCTCAGGACAATCCTGTTCAAGATGTATATCTTTGGACCTTATTACATCTCCTTTGTAGTCTTCCCATCCGTCCTTGATGATTTGCCTCCTCTGGTTTCGGTTGCGTCGCCTTCTTCGGAGGGGAATTGCATGTGGACTTCTCTGGTTCTAATGATGGTTTTGATAGTGTTGAGGAACGGTCTTCCAAGGATGGTGGGTGGATCATACTCGTCTTCTCCCATGTCAATGACCTAAAAATCATCTGGAGCTGAATGTATGTTGGTTGTAGGGGCATGGTTCTATGCAGGAGCTGATAAGTGACTGCGGCCATGGACGTCAGATCCGGTGTCTTAGAGTGTCTTCTGAAAAGAGTATCCGTTGATTGTGCACTTGATGCTTGGAACACTAGGGTCATCCATGTTCATCCTCTAGGTGCATCATTTGATTAGGTGTGGGCCTTGACATCTGTACTTCTGATACGGTGTCACCCATGTTCTCCGTTTGTCCAGTAGTTCGAGGTGCGGCATTGGCAGCATCCTGCTCAGTGTGTTTGTGCTCGTAGATCCAAGTCCTTCACATGGTGGAATCTGGGAGTTGTAAAACTCCTTCAAGTTTTGCTTGAAGTGTACCTACTCATAAAGACAAGGCAGAGATCAAGTGCATGGGCCCTGTTGGTGAAAAACACCAACAGAACCAAAAGTGTATTTGTTCTTCTCTAACCTTAAGCATAGTGAGCAAGACAAAGTTGATGGATAATATGATTATGAGTGTAGCATTTAAAACATTTGTCAGATCAGATTGCTCGACCTAATGGAAAGATAATCTATCTACATTTATGTTTTGTTTATATCTTCCAAAGATTGAATGTGCAATATTTTAGCTTATATGATTAGGAGTGCGGGATCACGAAGGTAGTACTAAGAACAAAGATTAAAGGACTAAACATATTGAATTAATTGGGTTGGTTAATTTATGTTTGTCTCTTTATCTTATATGAACGCCAGAACCAAGGAGAAGCTTATAAAAGTGATAGTCAAGTACTTTAAGATGTTACCTTAATTGAAGAGTGATGGTACCATCTCACCTTGTGGAAGCTTTCCTTTCTTAGCGGTTGTGCACTGTGTTTGTGGCATTCTGTGTCTCGTTCCATGGATCATCTCTCTATGATGAATGAGCTATGTCTTCCTTGTGCAAATCATTAAACTTCATGTGTCTCCTTTATCCCCAATGTGAGTTTGTATCTCAGGACTTCCCAGGTTGATATTGAAAGTTTTCCTACAGGGGTTAGTCCGACAAAATATACCAATGCATACTCAAGCAGTTTTTAGTTCAGTAACCAAACTAGACTCCATGTCTAATCAGATTAAGGAAGGCTATTTAACCTAAACACCACGCTTAATTTAAAAGCCAATAGAAGTATGTACAGTACTTCCAAACTAACACTTACTAAGATAAACATAAGTAGCATGATGGCTTTTATAGAGATCTACTCAAGTGGAGATGAAGTAGTGTGATTAGTATTTAACAAATTGAGCATGTCTCAAAGGTAAGGACAACCAACATAGCAACATGGCAAATGATGTTTTTATGTAAAGTACTCCCCCAAGCTTGAATTTTGCAAAATTCAAGATTGGATGAATTTAATTCAATGTTGCATGATGATTGGTTGGCCATACCTTGCGCTTGTCATTCCTCGGATCTTCTTGCTCCAATCCTAGAAAGGTTAGTGACACGAATACCCGAAGGAATATTTCTACAATTATCTTTATATGCTCAATACACAAGGCAATGTTGCAAATAATTAGAAGTTCATGTCACGATCTGATAAGTGCTTGTTTTAGGACACTAAGCTTGTCCTTAGGAAACCATCAATCAACTCAATGAGATCTGCAATATTTATTACAGACATATGCATCGACAACCGCTCCTTTAAAGTTTTTATAAATAGAAAGGAAGAGGGGGATGGAGATCTCAAATGTGGTAAGGTTGGAGAGACCAATTGATTGGGAAGATGTTTTATATGAGCAAGGACTTGGTGAGGTATTTATGAAATAACTTCCATGCTCACTGTTGTTTCTCTCATTCTCAAACTCCAAGGATGATTCTTCATGAATGCTTAAAATTCCTCTAGGATTGTCTCTCAAGTTTGTTTTATCCATCCATTCAATTGTGAAAGCACATGGATTTTTAATGCCTTCTAGCCATTGATCAGAGGCGGATCTAGGGGTATTCCCTGGTACCCGGGAATACCCAACTATTTTTGTACACCTTTTAATAGATACGTATATGTCCATGTATATATATATGTATAAGGTGTTATTCTGTGGTATTTTCAAAGATTTGAGCCCAAAAAAGAAAATCAAACGGCCATTAGGCCTGCCTTCGAACACCTCCCAATCCCAGGCCGGCCCAATCAGCCCATTAACCTGCATCCACCTCAATTCCCTTCATCTGCTGGACACCGACACCCACTCTTGACTCTTCAATCCTTCGTCACGGTCGGTCTGGCAGTCTGCTCGGCTCCTCGGCGCGCGGCGGTCGGCAACCCTAGGCACGCGGCGGCCGGTGGCGATTGGCGAGTGGCGAGGCGAGGAGGCGAGGCGGTGTCCAGCTTCCAGCGGCTCTCGCCGCACGCGCGGCCAGGCCAAGCGCAAGGCCATAGCGGCGCAGCCAGCAGCTGAGCACTGAGCAGCGACCGAGCGACGCCGCAGCTGCTTAACGGCGGGGCGGCTGCGAGCACACAGCATAGGTTATCTTCTACTCAAGTTCAGTTCTTGGCTTCTTGCCTTCTTAAATCTTGAATTTTTGGTTGCAAATATTGGTTCAAAGAATCAGAGACATAATGTTGCAGTGAGCCAGTGATATTGCTATTGGTTTGCAAAATGAAGAACAAAAAGCAACATTAAAATTTTTTGTAAGTTTTTTATTAGTTATCGGTTTGATTCATGCATAATTTAGTGCTGATTTGCTGAACAATTTATTATTGGATTGTTCTTGTGACTTCAGTTATCGATGGGAATACCCAAGTTTTGATTCCTGGCTCCGCCACGGCCATTGATGTTGCTCTTCTCGATCCTCCTTGTGGTCTTGGTGACTTTTATGCATGGGATGTCTAGAGAGATTCATAGGATCATCGGGAGGTTCAAGAGAAAGAGCACAGTAGAAATTATTAGGCTCAAGGATGGGTTTAAAGATAGGTTCAAATGAGTCATCAAAAGTGGATGTAGAAGGGGAGAAGATGAGATTGTCTTCTAAATGGCTTCACTCTCCTTCTATTGCATCACTTAAGATGCCATCCTTGAGTCTTTCTAGATGTCCATCAAAGGGATTGGATTTGAGATGCTTTCTAAGAGATCCCTTCTTAGGAAGGTTCAGACTATATGCACTCAAAGGTCTCTTATGAAGCACGAAGTTTAAGCTCATCCCAAAATGAATTACCAAAGGTAGAATTTCTTCTTCTCTTAGATGATTTTGGAGCACTACTAGTTTGGGTTGGATAGCCGAATCATGGGATTGAAATGTTTTGGAAATCGGCTATTGAAACTTCCTTTCCTCGTCTCGGAGATGATTCCTTTTCTATCTCTAGGAATTTTTTATGAAGACTAGTGCAAGAAGGATGTCCACAAATGAAGACATACCGTCCTTTACTAATAGATAAAGAAAGAAAGACTCTACCAAAGGTTATATGATTAAGACCAATGTGAAAATATCGAGAAAAAACATGATCTTGTAGGGCTAGGTTGAAACCAGAATTTATATAGAAATTAACAGATTCCCTAGGTGTAGCTAAAAGTTCATTATCTTTTTTATTAAAAGATAGGACCTCAGCTATAGAAAAGGGATGGTTTTGACCTATTGCAATCAACTCCGGACACAGATCATAATTAGGGGCAGGACTTATTGACTCCCATGGTCTGTGGCTGGTCTCTAAAGGTGCAAAGAATTCAGTAATAGGTATGGAATTTAAGTTATCGATAGAAAAACTAAAAAGATAAAATAATAAAAGTATAAAAGTAGAATACAAGATAATAGCAAGACTTAAAGTTATCTCAGCAAACCGTCTTTCTCCCCGGCAACGGTGCCAGAAATGCTTGTTGATATTTGGTAACGCCATCAGGAAATGATCCGCAAGCGCACGGATATCGGTGAGAATTTCACCCGGGAGGTTATCCAGAGTATCGTATTTATATTTTTACCACTGGGAGAAAGCGTGCATCTGACTAACCAAATCTATTGCTACTACCTTTAGGCTACAAAGAATGTTTCTCGATGTGAGCGATGTATAGAGAAGACTGCAACCGTAGTCTCGTTCTAACCTTGGTAAGGATGATCTATTGTTCTATTGGGGAGGCTAACAGAATCTCGACACCACAGAGGATGTTCAACCTGCACCTATAAACCCTATCCTTCCTGCTAACGAGATATGGTTTGCAAAGGTAACTCGGAAAATGTCACGTTCCTCGCTACTACTACGGTCCAGCTAGTCAGGGGATATCTATGAGTACCCTAGCCCAAACACCATGTTTACGATAGCAATGATTACTCTAAACTCAACCGGAAGAGATTAAAGTAAACTCATAAACCAAAGAACAATAAAACAAGAACTTACTAGAATTTAGAAGTCGAATTACTGAAGAATCCTAGGAGCAAGCTTTGGGTTAGGAGAACTTGATCCCGAAGGTACAACCTCAGAGTAGACACCGAGAGGCCGGGCTTCCTCCGATCTACACCTTCACTCTATCTCTCTCAATCTAGTAGAAACTATAAGATCTAATTCTACTCACATTGGATGCTAAGCCCTAAGTCTATTTAGAGGAGAGGTAATCCTTCGAGGGCTCCTCTCAACTCTATGATGAACTTGTTCTCCTCCAGGGGCCAGGGGGTCTGCTTATATAGTCCCCTCAAGTGAATCTAGGCCGTCGGATCAAACCGATATTGATTGAATGGTTATCCTTGATCCTTTAGGTCGGTGGAGCATAATCCCCGAAGACAGTCCTGATTGGACTCTAGGACAGGGTGGGCGCCCTAGGGGGAGGGCGGGCGCCCTGCCCCCGAGCCCGATCACCTTCCCGTTCGTTCCCGTGGCTTCTGGAGTCTTCTAGATGATAGAAAATTGCGCGGCACATTAATATCTCTATGTAAACCCGACGTGTGGTCCTTTCTTCTGTATTTCCTGATAACCCCCTGCAAAAATAGACAAACACCAAAACTTGTGGAAATCTGTCAGATAAAACCCTAAGTCTGGGTGTTGGTTGCATTTGGATCCTTTTCTTTATTTATTTGATGATTATATTTGGTACTTAAGGACTGTCAACACATGCCAGCAAGCAAGATGTCACAAGCTCCAAGTCAAGCTACAACCACTCAAGTTTTACCTACACTGACACCAGCCCAAGTAATCGATGGACCGGTTACACGTAGACGTGCAAAGAAGCTACAACAAGAGGTCCACGCGCTACTTTGTGAGATTCATTTTAACATTAATGAGAATTATATACTACCTAAGTGTTATACCTTGATTGTACTCAGGTATATAGAATAAGAGAAGGATGAATCGGATCCTGAAGAACGGACCAGTGCAAGTCCCAAAAGACAGACTAGCAAAACAGACTAGAAGAGTCAAAAACGGACCAGTGGAGTTAAGAACGGACTAGTGCAAAGAAATCTTCATAACTTTTTACTCACAATAGCTATGAAGGCACATGAGGACTTGTTGGAAAGTTTGTCGAGTCTACATTCCAATGAATCTAGTGGAGACCAGTTTGGATACTTTATATTGCCTGCAGACCAGAATTAGTACAGACTGCTCAGAAGGTCAACAGTCTGTCGTGACAGAATATTGGTACAACTTGCCAAGTAAAACTATACCAATCTACAATGTTTCGTGCTAGATGGCATACATTGCTAGAAACCCCTTTGAGTTTAGTTTCACACCCAAGAAATGGTTCATCATTTGGACTTCCCAATAAGAAGTTATGGTCAGTTTATTGGAAACTGCTCTGGATGCTAACAGTCACACGAAGCCAGTTCGAGAATCCATTCCGAGTGGACCTTTCACATTGCCTTCCCTCAAAAACTCTATTTCGTTTTTATACCTATCTAGGAGGGTTGTTTCTAGTATAAATATTCCCTACCTCTAAGCTATTAGGAACCTTGGATCCTTTGATAAACTACATAATATTGCAGCCACGCTGTTGGTGCCTTCCTCAACATTTGTTCTTTCTTGTTCTTCTTGGACTTGTAAAGTGAATCCTCTGGGTTCTCCTACTTCGTGCTCTATGGCTTCCGTTTGGCTGCGCCGTATTGTGTGGATTAGTTCTGGATTGTGGTTCAGCGGTCGTTCGGAGATCGAGTCGAAGTCTTCGCGGTTTTGGTGCCTCTCTCCCCGTCGCTTGGTCGCATCCAACCTTTGTCGGGTATAAAGCTAGTTACCCGCTGTTTGTAGCGAGTTATCCTTGTTCTTTTGATCTACTGTCTTGAAGATCAGGCCACCCTCGTGCCGATTCATATCGGTACCTATCAACTGGTATCAAAGCTTTTTTTGTCACGGTAGGTCTCACAATCATCCACATATTTACCTTTAGTTTATCTATCATTTGTTATTGTTTTGTTCATCACCTATAGTCCACTGAAAAGGCCCCAAAAAAATCCTAAAGCCCTTTGACGGTACTGTTATCTTGTGTTTTTGTGTTTATCAAGTTGCTAGTCACCATCTTTATATATTTTGTATCGTGTTTCATTTGTATGCGCACCCTTGTTAGTATAAAAATGAGTTAAAAAATCAGAGAAAAAAGTTCAGAGAAAAAAGAGAGATAGAAAGATCCAAAAGAAAAGTAAAAGAAGAGGAAAGGGGTTGTATTGCGGTTTGTTTACTGAAAAATTCTGTTTACGTATTCAAATTCTTGGTAATTTATATACCAGCAACATTATATCTGTTGATCCCATCAAACCACTTGATTTTCAGTACCGTAGCCTCCCTTGTTTAGCCACCTATAGCTCCACCAAAAACTGAAACCAGGACATTCGACTTGTAATCCTTGCGACCTCGGAATCACTTCTGTTGAGCTGCCACACTAGCACAATTCACTATCCTTGAGAACAGAAAAGAGCATTGGTAAGTAAGAGGTGAGGTTGTGTGATTCCACAAATCTACCCATTCCACTATATTTTGCTTTAGTGCTAACATGACAGGATCCGACTCAAGTATTCGTGGTGATCGTCATGGAGAAGAAGAACCCCCTGTTGCACGGGCTGAGTTGCGCCAAATGGCAGACTCACTCTTGCAGGCCATGGAGAGGATGCTTGATGCACGCATACCTGCAGATGCGCGGAGGGCTCCTTAGCATCAATATGATGAATCTGGTGCTAAAAATTCTGATGCAGGACACGATCGTTTCAGAGATGGTCGTGGTGGTGGCAGGCGGGCTGGTCATCATGGCCAAGATGGAGGACGAGCTCATGAACATGGTCGTGGCCATCGTGTTCATTTTGATGATAAAGAATTTGATAACTTTGATCACCAAGAGGGGTCTGATGAGAATCCCTTTGCAAATGATGGGTTGCATAGGCGGCGCCATGATCATCGGCGGCATGCTGATCATGGAGATAGAGAGCATCATCATGGTCATCGTAATAGGGAAGATCCAGACAGCATTGCTCGTGTCAAGTTGAGTATCCCAAAATTCACTGGAAGAGAGGATGCAGACGCATATCTTGAGTGGGCTGAGCAGTGTGATCAAATTTTTAGAGTGCATAATCTCTTTGATCAGAGGCATGTTAATCTTGCTTTAGTGGAATTCTCTGGTTATGCTCTGACTTGGTGGAATCAGATACAAGAGAATCAACTTGTGTTGGGCCATGAACATATCAACACATGGGAAAAGATGAAGCAAGTGATGAGAAGGCGATTTGTACCATCAAGCTATCAGCGTGACCTTCGCAATAGGTTACAAATGTTGAACCAAGGAAAGAGATCAGTTGATGAGTATTATAAGGAGATGGAGCTACTGTTAGTACGGGCTAGAATTAGAGAGGATCCAGAGTCAAAAATGGCAAGATTTTTGGGTGGTCTCAATGAGGAAATTGCTAGTTTTATTGAGATGTTTCCATACCATACTTTGCAAGACCTTGTTGATCAAGCTATGCGCACTGAAAGAAAAATTCAGCGAGACACGTGGAAAATCTTATGCAAGCAGCAGTCCAACACTTCTTTCGGTGGGGGACGGTCCCAAGGTGCTGCAGCTAGGCCCTCTTCATCTAATGCTCCTTCGAAGATGGTGGTTTCTACAACATCATCTCCTGCAAATCAGCAGCGTCTTGCGACAAGTGCAGCAGCCCCAACTGTTGCTTCTTCAGCTAATACTTCATCTGCACGTAGTAGAGAAATTATGTGCCACAAGTGCCATGGTCGTGGACATATTGCTGCACAATGTCCCAGTAGGAGGACCATGATTGTGAATGAGAATGGTGAATAGGAATCTAAAGTGATCATGAGGAAGAAGGTCCAAGATATGATGAGGATTATGCAAGCAATAATAATGAGATCGAACCCGATGAAGGTGATAACAATTGCTTTATTTCTCTTTGTGTACTTAGTGTTACTGCTGCAAAGGAAGAGAATGGGCAGCGACACAATCTTTTCCACACTCGAGGCATGATCAAAGAAAAATTGTGTAGAATTATAGTTGACAATGGCAGCTGCAACAATATTGCTAGCCAAGAATTGGTTGATAGAATGGAGTTAAAACAAAGGCGTCATCCAAATCCATATAAGATGCAGTGGCTGAATGATTGTGGTGCGCTGCGTGTGAACCATGTTGTGACAGTTCATTTCTGTATTGGGAGGTATAATGATCATGTGGAGTGTGATGTGGTGCCAATGCAAGCATGCCAACTGCTGCTAGGAAGACATGGTTATATGATCATGATGTTCAGATCTTTGGAAGAACCAACAAGCTGGCTTTTATATACAAAGGAGAGAGAATTTATTTGCTTCCTTTGACACCGGAGGAGATTTTGAAGGATGATCTAAAAAGAAAACAGCGAGAGAGCGAGAACCACTTGCGAGTGACCCACAAAAATAGTGAGAGAGTGTTTCCAAAGCCAAATAAAACCCCACAGCCGCAAACAACCAAGACAAAGGGAAAAGAGGGATTAGTTATGATGGCTAGGAAGGGGGATTTAAAAGAATTGAGTGAACCCGATGCCACATTCTTTGTACTCCTGTACAAGGAAAATTTTCTTTCCACTAACGACTTATCCTCTACTTTGCCAAGTGTTATTTTTAATGTGTTACAGGAATATGAGGATGTCTTTCTAGAGGAGGTACCACCGGGGCTTCCACCTAAGAGAGGAATTGAACATCAAATTGACCTTGTTCCTGGTGCTTCACTTCCAAACCGAGCTGCATACCACACCAATCCGGAGGAAACAAAAGAAATTCAGCAACAAGTGGAAGAATTGATAAGAAAAGGGTATGTGCAGGAAAGTCTTTCACCTTGTGCAATCCCTAAGAAAGATGGTTCATGGAGAATATGTGTTGATTGTAGAGCTATTAATAATATCACAGTAAGATATAGGCATCCTATTCCTAGACTTGATGATATACTTGATGAACTTAGTGGTGCAATAATTTTCACTAAAATTGACTTGAGAAGTGGCTATCACCAAATAAGAATGAGAGAAGGAGATGAGTGGAAAACAACTTTTAAAACCAAGTTTGGGTTGTATGAATGGTTAGTAATGTCTTTTGGATTGACTAATGCACCAAGTACCTTTATGAGATTGATGAATCATGTGCTTAGATCTTTCATTGGCAAGTTTGTTGTGGTTTACTTTAATGATATGTTAATTTACAGCAAGTCTCTTGATGAACATGTTGAGCATATCCAAAGTGTGCTTGCTGCCCTACGTGAGCAAAAATTATATGCTAACCTTGACAAGTGCACATTTTGCACTGACAAGGTAGTCTTTCTTGGCTTTGTTGTTTCAGATTATGGTGTGGAGGTGGATGAGGATAAGATCAAAGCTGTTCATGAATGGATGCCTCCACAAAATATGAGTACAAGTTTCAACGTCACCGATTTATCTCCATTCTTTGGATTGGACGAGTCGAGGACGACTCCTTTTCAAGAGGGGGAGGATGATATGACCATACCAGCAAGCAAGATGTCACAAGCTCCAAATCAAGCTACAACCACTTAAGTTTTACCTACACCGACGCCAGCCCAAGTCATCGATGGACCGGTTACACATAGACGTGCAAAAGAAGCTACAACAAGAGGTCCATGCGCTACTTTGTGAGATTCATTTTAACATTAATGAGAATTATATACTACCTAAGTGTTATACCTTGATTGTACTCAGGTATATAGAACAAGAGAAGGATGAATCGGATCCTGAAGAACGGACCAGTGCAAGTCCCAAAAGACAGACTAGCAAAACAGACTAGAAGAGTCAAAAACGGACCAGTGGAGTTAAGAACGGACTAGTGCAAAGAAATCTTCATAACTTTTTACTCACAATAGCTATGAAGGCTCATGAGGACTTGTTGGAAAGTTTGTCGAGTCTACTTTCCAATGAATCTAGTGGAGACCAGTTTGGATACTCTATATTGCCTGCAGACCAGAATTAGTACAGACTGCTCAGAAGGTCAACAGTCTGTCGTGACAGAATATTGGTACAACTTGCCAAGTAAAACTATACCAATCTACAATGTTTCGTGCTAGATGGGATACATTGCTAGAAACCCCTTTGAGTTTAGTTTCACACCCAAGAAATGGTTCATCATTTGGACTTCCCAATAAGAAGTTATGGTCAGTTTATTGGAAACTGCTCTGGATGCTAACAGTCACACGAAGCCAGTTCGAGAATCCATTCCGAGGGGACCTTTCACATTGCCTTCCCTCAAAAACTCTATTTCGTTTTTATACCTATCTAGGAGGGTTGTTTCTAGTATAAATATTTCCTACCTCTAAGCTATTAGGAACCTTGGATCCTTTGATAAACTACATAATATTGCAGCCACGCTGTTGGTGCCTTCCTCAACATTTGTTCTTTCTTGTTCTTCTTGGACTTGTAAAGTGAATCCTCTGGGTTCTCCTACTTCGTGCTCTATGGCTTCCGTTTGGCTGCGCCGTATTGTGTGGATTAGTTCTGGATTGTGGTTCAGCGGTCGTTCGGAGATCGAGTCGAAGTCTTCGCGGTTTTGGTGCCTCTCTCCCCGTCGCTTGGTCGCATCCAACCTTTGTCGGGTATAAAGCTAGTTACCCGCTGTTTGTAGCAAGTTATCCTTGTTCTTTTGATCTACTGTCTTGAAGATCAGGCCACCCTCGTGCCGATTCATATCGGTACCTATCAACTGGTATCAAAGCTTTTTTTGTCACGGTAGGTCTCACAATCATCCACATATTTACCTTTAGTTTATCTATCATTTGTTATTGTTTTGTTCATCACCTATAGTCCACTGAAAAGGCCCCAAAAAAATCCTAAAGCCCTTTGACGGTACTGTTATCTTGTGTTTTTGTGTTTATCAAGTTGCTAGTCACCATCTTTATATATTTTGTATCGTGTTTCATTTGTATGCGCACCCTTGTTAGTATAAAAATGAGTTAAAAAATCAGAGAAAAAAGTTCAGAGAAAAAAGAGAGATAGAAAGATCCAAAAGAAAAGTAAAAGAAGAGGAAAGGGGTTGTATTGCGGTTTGTTTACTGAAAAATTCTGTTTACGTATTCAAATTCTTGGTAATTTATATACCAGCAACATTATATCTGTTGATCCCATCAAACCACTTGATTTTCAGTACCGTAGCCTCCCTTGTTTAGCCACCTATAGCTCCACCAAAAACTGAAACCAGGACATTCGACTTGTAATCCTTGCGACCTCGGAATCACTTCTGTTGAGCTGCCACACTAGCACAATTCACTATCCTTGAGAACAGAAAAGAGCATTGGTAAGTAAGAGGTGAGGTTGTGTGATTCCACAAATCTACCCATTCCACTATATTTTGCTTTAGTGCTAACATGACAGGATCCGACTCAAGTATTCGTGGTGATCGTCATGGAGAAGAAGAACCCCCTGTTGCACGGGCTGAGTTGCGCCAAATGGCAGACTCACTCTTGCATGCCATGGAGAGGATGCTTGATGCACGCTAGTGCAAAGAAATCTTCATAACTTTTTACTCACAATAGCTATGAAGGCCCATGAGGACTTGGTGGAAAGTTTGTCGAGTCTACTTTCCAATGAATCTAGTAGAGACCAGTTTGGATACTCTATATTGCCTGCAGTCCAGAATTAGTACAGACTGCTCAGAAGGTCAACAGTCTGTCATGACAGAATATTGGTACAACTTGCCGAGTAAAATAGTACCAATCTACAATGTTTCGTGCTAGATAGCATACATTTCTAGAAAGCCCTTTGAGTCTAGTTTCACACCCAAGAAACGGTTCATTATTTGGATATCCCAATAAGAAGTTATGGTTAGTTTATTGGAAATTGCTCTGAATGCGAACAGTCACACGAAGCCAGTTCGGGAATCCATTCTGATGGGACCTTTCACATTGCCTTCCCTCAGAAACTCTATTTCGTTTTCATACCTATCTAGGAGGGTTGTTCCTAGTATAAATATTCCCTACCTCTAAGCTATTAGGAACCTTTGATCATTTGATAAACTACATGATATTGCAGCCACGCTGCTGAGTGCCTTACTCAACCTTTGTTCTTCCTTGTTCTTCTTGGACTTGTGAAGTGAATCCTCTGGGTTCCCCTACTTCGTGCTCTACGGCTTCCGTTCGGCTGCGCCGTATTGTGTGGATTAGTTCCAGATTGTGTTTCTGCAGTCATTTAGAGATCGAGTCGAAGTCTTCGCGGTTTCGGTGCCTCTCTCCCTGTCGCTTGGTCGCAGAATAATATAAAGCTAGTTACCCGCTGTTCGCAGTAAGTTATCCTTGTTCTTTTGATCTACTATCGTGAAGATCGGGCCACCCTCGTGTCGATTCACATCGGTACCTATCATTTAGATTTTTAGCGTGCCAGTCAATTTTACCTGCAATTGACAAGAAATAACATATGTCAAATTATCGAAGCTACGGATTGTTGCCAGACAATTCTAGAATGTATGGTTTAAAATAGCCGTTACCTAAAGAAAATTGATTAAAAAGTCAACTCCTAACAATGTCGAATAATAATAAGATGATCATTCATAAAATATATTAAATGAATATGCAATTACTCAACTATTATTTGATATGATGTTGCAGTATAACCTGAGTTCATTTAATAAACTTAATTATATTCAAAGCAAGGCATGTAAACGTGTTATAAACAAAGTATAACTAGATCAACTAATTAGTGGCTGGGTTCATATAAGAAGGGTAGATCGTGTATACTAGTTTATTTTATTCACCGAGTAAACAATAACTTACCAAGACTGGTCTAAGGGACAGCGGTCTTATTAAGTGATTTTCGTAAATGTATTTAATCTATATTCACCTTGTCTAAAGGTCAGCGGGCTTCAATAAATTTAATAAACATTACTAGTTTACTTAATGTCTGAATGAGTCTATACATGCGCACTACCCACGAAGGCGTAACTGGATCGATTAATTAGCCGATACAGGGTCCATGAAGCACGAACAGGATCTATTTATCCAATCATAATCTAGTTTGAATTTAGGTAAACTTAGCTTAGTATACTTGACAGTGGGGTTCAAAAATATAGCCAATAACAAGTAGTATTAAACTATATCTATTCCAATTTTGAATTAACTATGATCAAATAAATATCTCGAACACACAATATGTAACAATCGAGATCGACAAATCAGCTAAAATAGGCTTGATCGACTATTTTAGTAATGATCGTGTTTCATGAAAATTTGTTAAAATAGTTTTATCTTAACAAAGTTAAGGCTTAATCTGATTTGTCAAATCTCATTTGGGCAGTAATATGGTTGCAATAAATAAATTATTAAATACAAACAATATTGGTAACTTGATGAATCTACCAGATTGCCGATCCAATAGAGCCGATAACTAGCTTAAATCAATTACTTGTAAGAGATTAAAACAATGCAACCTTACAAATAAGATCTAAATCGATAAATAGCTCAAATCAAGCTAATACAAGGTCAAATGATGCAGCCAAGGAAGCAAGATATGAACCATAGCAATACTCACAAGCAAACCGAAGGTCGAAATCAACCGATGCAGCTCGATTAGTTGAAGGTCTTGTTGAGATCTACTTTACTTCTACTTCTAAGGTTTGTGGCCAGAACCGAAAAGGTTTTGTTGTATTGATTGGATATCCTTACAATAATCGAGCCTTTGATATTTATGACCCATAAACCTATACATAAGTCCTAACAAAATATGATTTAAAAAATAAAAGGTAACATGGACTCTAATCTTTCCCTTCTTGATGGTCTGACACGTTCTCTTTCCTTGCTTGTTGAGTCTCGACATGTCCTGATCGGCTATCGTCATCCGGTTATTCGTGTAGCCGATCCAAACAAACCAGCTATCTTTCCTTCAATGGAGTGACCCCACAAGCAATCTCTGCTCGTCAAAATCTGGTGTCAACAAATAGATTAAAGATTTAAAGTACTTCACATGATAAAGATGACATGGATATTTTTGTAATTAATAAAGGATAATATGGACTTAGTGGAGAATGATGTGGACACCTTGCATGAAGAGATATAACGTTTATTGGGATGACTTAGTGGGAAATGACGTGGACACCTTGCATGAAAAGAGAAATCATCTAGTGGGGTTTATCTTTATAAGATTATATGATGGAATCATCTAGTTGC
>NC_012870.2:29841610-29943900 GCF_000003195.3 Sorghum bicolor | reverse complement strand
CCCGTTTCATACACTATTTCCAAACAATCTGCTGACAAAACATCAATGAAACGAACAATGAAACAACCTCGCATGAGTTTCATCTTGACGTTTCCTAGACTGGACAAAACATTTAATTCCTGCAAAATGATTGGATCACATGGAAAATGGTGAAACGATTTAGTTCTCAGTGGGGATTTCATCCCGTTTCACCGCGTGGAAAACAACGCCCGTGGAGTTTCACCATGGTGAAACTACTTCCTTCTCTCTCCTCTTCGTTCATGCAAAAAGTATAATTTTACTAACATGACGCTCTAATAAATATGCATAACATCCTGGTGAAACCCTAACCTTATACTCGTTTCAATCGTTGCGCGCGACTCCGTTGCCCAGTATACAGCCACTGTCCCAATCCCGCACGCTAAAGTAGAAAGACGAAGAGTCCGATCAACTTGCTATGCATGCTGACATCAGTGTGGCGTAAAATAAAAAAGCAAAATATTTTCTTTTAATTGCTATAACTTTTGAACCGTTTTCAATTCCATCTGTGCTGGTATAGTCTACGGGACGAGGCGAGTAAAACTAGACCCCACATACATATATTTTGATGAATTTTATTTTAATAATAATGTATGTATATAAGTTACTACCATGTAATACTAAAGTTGCTACTCTAAAAATATATTAAAGTTATTACATAGTATGTCCATCGATTATTACACGTGAAGATAATAGAATTGTTATACAATATTTACATAAAGGTACTAGCCCTATATTATATTATTTTAAGAACAAATTACATTGATCGAGTTGCTAGTGACACTTTGTTGTAACTAAGTTGCTACACGCTTAATACATAAGTTGCTAAATGTTTGCAAGTACATATCACTTGTTGGAAGGTTACATTGATTGAGTTGCTAGTGACCTTTATTACAACTAAGTTGCTACATGCTAAATATATATGTTGCTACATGTTTGCAAGTATATATAACTTGTTGGAAGACTAATATATAAGTTGCTACACATTTAAACATAAGTTGCTACACGCTTAATACATAAGTTGCTATGCGCTTAATACATAAATAGCTATTCATATATAACAAAAGTTGTCAGTGCATCTATAAACTTTATTTTAAGAATTAGAATCAATATGTTTACATAAATAGAACAGTGGGTAAGAATATAAAATTTTAATAAAATAACAAGAAACTAAAGTGAGCAGTGAAATAAATAAAACGAAAATAAAAACCCTAAAATCGACTGTTTCTACCTAGGTTTGCGTCCTACAGTCAGCCTTGCTTTGATACCAATTTGTCACATCCAAATTTAAGGATAAATTTGAGTACAATAATCTCATGTGCGCCCCAGGAATAGTCGCGCACACAAGTCGACAAATTACAAATGTATCATCACAAGTGTCTTACATAACGATATTACAACACAAATATATCAAAGTATGCGACAAACGGAAAATTATAACTCATAATTAGCTATGATATGATAGCTCCAACACAGGGATGACCAACTGGGGGATTGCCAACCTAGAAGTCCTCAGGGAATTATTCATAGTAGCTGTCATGTGTTACCCATCTGGGATTTTTGTCCAAAAGAAATAAAAAGACAAGCGTGAGTACATCTCATACTCAGCAAGCATAACATAGGATTTTATGTGGCTCAAAAGGTCAGACACTGGCTACTGCAGTTAGCATTTTAATTGGTCAATGTTTTAATCCTATTTAATCATCAATTATGCTCAAGCTCCAAATTAGCCCAAATGATAATAACACCGTTAACCTTCACGGCTAACACCATCACCATCACGGTTAAACCACATTAATCATCACGATCAATGCGTCAGATTTTCATAAGTTATTTCCAATAACCATCCACACCCAACTATTCCGTAAGGGTCCAAGGCCGCTCATGTCCGAGAGCACGGCTAGTATACCAGTTTGATCAAACTCTGCGCAGAAGTGTGCACTTTTCCCGTAAGTCGTGTTACCCATATGCCCGGGGTTTGCAAGACCCACTAACACTGCCAAGGTGAGCGGGCAGGGAACACTATGAAGCCTTCCATAGGCCACGTCTAACCAGTTAGGGCCGCGAGGTTTCCTCGGCAGGTAGATATAGAGAACCCCTTTTCTATGGCACATTTCCATCACGGCTATACACATAGGAACAGAAGCAGTTCTATACCCAAAGTGGCAAGCCCCTCTTGCGCCCTTTCGGGTAACCTCTAACCAGCTAGATGAGATCCTATTACTGAGCTAAAGTTAGAGCCATATAACCATCACGGTTGCACTATAAGTCCCGGATTGTCGCTTACAGAGAAGTCCTTACGGAGGGTCTAGGTCAACCCGACCGAAGTCAATTGCACCATAGCCCTTTTTCCCAACATTTATCATCATATTCATTAAAGTCAGAGTGATAATAAAGTCTCAATTACTTAAAGCACTAGCAAAGCTACCCACATGCATTGTACCCATAGGTGTCATAAATATATAGTCAGGTAGCTAGGATGTCCTTAGGGTTATCAAAATTAGACACATGCGGATGCGTAATTAATTAAGTGAATAGGTGTACAAGGGAAACCCATGTTATACTTGCCTTCAGTGAAGGGGAACTGCTGATGGTCCTGCTGCTCCTCGAAGAAAGATGGGTCACCCACGGACACGTCACCGTCTGCGCTCGATCGGTACCACACAACAACACGCATCCAGGTTCATGCATACAAGCAAACAATCATTTAATTAGAACAGTACACCAACAGATCAAAAATGAAATAAAATACTTAAAAACAGAACCTACGATTCGCTACGATCACATCGATACGAAGATCACGAAAATCGGAGCTAAAACGACCAAGTTACGACTTTCCGGCGATTTCCTATAGGCAATTAATTAATTAAACCTAACCCTGAAAATAAAAAGTTGCAAACTACAGAAACAGTAGTACTATCATGTAGAGAATTTAATTACGAACCTAACGCAATTTGAACGGGTCAAATCGGAGCTATAACGAATATTTTATGGCCAAAACACTGCAATGGCAAATCTGTAAATAAAGCATATTTAAACGAATTTAAATAAATAAAGAAATTCTGGAATTTCTCTGGCCGAGGACTGCGGGGCAAAACATAGTTTTAGGGGGGCTCTTTAGCTATTCCCCCCCCCCCGAAGGGGTATTGGGCGTCTCTGGCCGTCCGATTTGAAATGGACGGCCACGATTCGATCCTGGGGGGAGAAAGGGGAGAGGAGGGGGCCGGCCGCCGGAGGGGGAGGGGACGGCGGCGGCGCTCCATGGCCGCGGCAAGCAAGGTCGCCGGCGCACTTCAAGGGGGGGCTACGGTGCGCGGTTTTCCAATTCGAAACCACCGGGAGAGAGAGAATGCGAAAGCGAACTCACCCCGGGCTAAAATGCGGCCGGGGAGGGCCGAGCGGCTCACTCCATGGCCGGCGGCCATGGAGTTCTCCGGCGAGCGCGGTTGGGCACTTAAAGAACCTCGTTTCGCACGGCAAATGGATGGGGAGGGAGCGGGGAAGAGTGGGAAGCTCACCAACGCGACGAGAATCGACGAAAATGGCGCGGGACGGCGGCTTCGCGCGGCCAACGAACAACTCCGGCGACGGTTTCTCGCAGCGCGCTCGCGGAAGGGAGCAGAGGCGAGGGGAATGCGAAGTGGGCGAGGAGAATGGCTCGAGCGCGCGGGGTTTTCTCCAACTTAAAGCCGAGGCGCGGGGAGGGAACGTGGGGAGCGGGGGCGCGGCTTGGCGGTTTTTCCAACCGAGAGAGAGAGAGTCGGGGGCGGCAGTTGGGGAAGAAGATGGTCCTGACGGGTGGGCCCCACCCGTCAGCCACCAGCAAGAGAGGGGGAAGGGAGGGGGAGGCAGCTGGGCCGCGGCCCAGGAAGGAGAGGGCGCGCGCGGGGGTTGCTGGGCCTCCAGGCCGAAAAGAGGAAGGGGAAGAGAAATTCCTTTTTTTTAAACAAATTTTCAATGCATTTTCCAAATGGATTTTTAATCAATTTGACATTTGTTTTCAAAACACTCATCACATAAAAGAATACTCCAGCATGAATGCAACATAAAGTTTTCTCTAAGCTTATATTAAGTTTTAATTTCTCCAAATTTATTTATTTTCCTATATTGAAAATGCTCACAAAATAAATTCATTTAAATTCATTTCATCTATTTAAAAGAAACAAAATTTTTGGGTGTTACAATTCTACCCCCCTAAAAATAATCTCGTCCTCGAGATTGAGACGGTGCTTACTCAAAGAGATATGGATAAGACTGTCTCAGCTCATCTTCTCTTTCCCAAGTGGCTTCTTCTTCTTTATATCGGTGCCACTGCACTTTGCACATCTTTATAACCCGACTCCAGGTGACTCTTTCTGCTGTTTCTAAGATCTTGATTGGATATTCCTCATAAGTTAGATCTCCTTCAACTGTGAGTTCCTCCAATGGAATTTGTTCCTCAGGCACTCGCAAACATTTCTTCAGTTGTGACACATGGAACACATCGTGAATACCCGACATACTCGCAGGCAACTCTAACTGATAGGCCACTTCTCCACGTCTCCTAAGAATTCTGAACAGTCCAACGTACCTTGGTGCCAATTTTCCCTTCATATTAAATCTCCTGACACTTCTCATAGGTGACACCTTCAAGTACACATAGTCGCCTATCTCGAATGCCAAATCTCTTCTTCTAGTATCAGCATAACTCTTTTGCCGAGACTGGGCTACTCTCAAGTTGTCCCATATTTTCCGCACTTTTTCCTCTGCATCTCTAAGAACATCGAGTCCAAATACTTGACTCTCACCAGTTTGATTCCAAAACAAAGGTGTTCTACATTTCCGCCCATACAATGCTTCAAACGGTGCCATATCAAGACTTTTCTGGTAACTATTATTATATGAGAATTCAGCATATGGTAAACTAGTGTCCCAACTGGTACCATACTGTAACGCACACGCTCTCAACATGTCTTCTAGAATCTGATTTACTCTTTCAGTTTGCCCATCAGTTTGGGGATGATACGCGGAACTAAAGTTCCACTTTGTTCCCAATGATTCATGTACTTTATGCCAAAACTGAGATGTGAACTGTGTACCCCGATCAGACACGATCTTCTTCGGAACTCCGTGCAGACTCACGATTCTATCCATATATAACTTTGCCAACTTTGCACCATCATAGTTGGTCTTAACGGGCAAAAAGTGAGCAACTTTAGTGAGTCGATCCACTATTACCCAAATTGAATCATACCCACGCTGAGTGCGGGGCAATCCAGTGATGAAATCCATTCCTACTTCTTCCCATTTCCATTCAGGCACTTGCATTGGTTGCAACAACCCTACAGGTCTTTGGTGCTCGGCTTTCACCCTCTGACAAGTATCACATAACGCTACATACTCTGCCACATCTCTCTTTAACCCATACCACCAGTATTTTTCTTTTAGACCTAGATACATCTTGGTGCTTCCGGGGTGAATTGAATATGCAGAGTCATGTGCTTCACGCAGGATTGCATCTCGGATGGATTTCACTTCGGGCACACATATTCTCTTCCCAAACCATAGTGTACCATTTTCATCTAACTTGAAACCCGGTGCTTTTCCAAGCACTACATTCTCTGAAATTTCTTTTAATTTCTCATCTTCCAACTGACCTTTGCGGATTTCTTGCTCTAAGGTGGGCTCCAACTCTAATTCAATAGTGTTGTTCACTAAACCCAAATTGAGATGCTCTATTTCAGCTAGCAACTCTGTGGGAATGAAGGTCAATTGCAGCCCATTGGCATAGCTCTTTCGGCTAAGTGCATCGACAACAACGTTTGCCTTCCCGGAATGGTAATGCACTTCCAGGTCATAATCCTTTATTAATTCTAGCCAGCGGCGTTACCTTAGGTTCAGGTCTAACTGTGTGAAAATATACTTCAAACTTTTGTGATCCGTATAAATATCACACTTGTGTCCAATTAGATAATGCCTCCAAATCTTTAGAGCATGAACCACGGCAGCTAGCTCCAAATCATGAGTAGGATAGTTCAGCTCATGTTTTCTCAACTGCCTGGATGCATAGGCCACTACTCTTCCTTCTTGCATAAGCACACAACCAAGGCCTAGGCGAGATGCATCGCAATAAATAGAGAAGGTTTTGCTCAGATCTGGTAAGGTCAACACTGGGGCTGTGGTCAACCTTTTCTTTAGCTCCTCAAAATTTTCTTGGCACTTATCCGACCAAATAAATTTGGCACTCTTCTCTAGTAGGGCTGTCATAGGCTTTGCTAACTTGGAGAATCCTTCAATAAATCTCCTATAATAACCAGCTAGTCCCAAAAAGCTACGGATCTCACTAGCATTGGTTGGAGGCTTCCAATTTAGCACATCCCGCACTTTGCTGGGGTCTACGGCTATTCCACCGTTGGAGACCACATGTCCCAAAAATGAGACCTCATCCAACCAAAACTCACACTTGCTTTTCTTGGCATACAATTTATTCTCTCTAAGCTTTTGCAAGACCAGCCTCAAGTGTTCAGCATGTTCTTCTTTGGTTTTGGAGAAGATTAATATATCATCATCAATGAATACTACCACGAACTTATCCAAATACTCCATGAACACCTTGTTCATCATATACATGAAGTATGCAGGTGCATTGGTCAACCCAAATGACATGACTGTATACTTATACAAGCCATACCTTGTGGTAAAAGTTGTCTTAGGTATGTCAGTTGCACGGATTTTCAACTGGTGATAGCCAGATCGGAGGTCAATTTTGGAGAACACGCATGCTCCTTTCAGTTGGTCAAATAAGTCATCTATTCTAGGCAGTGGGTACTTGTTTTTAATAGTGACTTCATTTAATGACCAATAATCCACACACATCCTCCTAGTGCCATCTTTCTTATCAACAAAGATTACTGGTGCACCCCATGGTGAAGAACTAGGACGAATAAACCCTTTTTCTTGCAATTCCTTAAGCTGTTTCTTAAGTTCCTCTAATTCATTTACCCCCATTCTATATGGTCTTTTTGCTATGGGTGCAGTTCCAGGTAAAAGCTCAATAAGAAATTCAATGTCTCGGTCTGGTGGCATACCTGGCAACTCATCCGGGAACACATCGGGGAACTCGTCCACCACCTGGTCTTCTTGATTACCACCACTCAACTGATTCACTGTAGCAGTCGGCTGAGGCTGCACTGCCACATCCACACTTATTCTATCCCCACCTGGTGATGTCACCACCACAGCCCTCTCATGACACTGTATTACTGCCCCATGCTGCTTCATCCAATCCATACCAAGTATGAGGTCAATTCCCATGGTTCTTAGCACAATAGGTTTCACCTTGAAATCTACCCCCCTTAGAGATATACTAGTGGAGGGGCTCCAGTAATTAGCTGGCATGGTGCCTCCCGGTGAATTTACTAGCATGGAATTTTTCAGTGCACAAAGTGGGATGCTATGCACTCTAACAAAAGCTTGGGAGATAAATGAATGCGAAGCACCAGAATCAAACAGTACTGTAGCGGGGATGGAGTTGATGTTGAACGTACCCATCATAACCTCAGGTGCTTCCTGCGCTGTGTCAGTGGACACATGGTTCACTTTCCCAGAGAACGGAGGTCGAGCAGGCCTCTGATTAATGTTCTGGTTTTGCTGAGCTGGTGGATTCTGCTTCTTGGGGCACTGGTATGCATAGTGTCCGACCTCTCCACAGCGGTAGCAGGCATTGGGATTTCCGCTGGGTGCTGCACTCTTGCCAGGAGCATTGTTGGGCACTCCTTGGCGTGGTGCCTGGTTGCTGACCTGTTGCTAGGGGCGCTGCTGACTCTGATTGCCATACTGCTGTTGAGGGTGTTGTTGGTTCTGGTGGCTGTACTACTGGTGGTACTGAGGACGTTGTGGAAACTGACCTCGGTTCCACTGATTCGGCGGTCCTTGACTGCGCTGAGGGAATCCCTGCTGAGGGTACGCACATGGGCGAGTGTTGCTGCCCGACGGTTGCCACTGGAGCTTTCTCTTCTTTGCATCCATCTCTTTGCGCTTGTTGTCGATGACAATAGCGCGGTTCACCAATTCTTGGAAACAAGGGTAGGTGTTGCTCATCAGCTGCAGCTGCAGTCCATCATACAAACCCTTTAGGAAGAGACGCTGCTTGTCAGAGTCCCTGGCCACCTCATATGGAGCATATCGTGACAGTTGAGCAAACTTGTCACGATATTCACTGACTGACATTGATCCCTGCTTGAGAGATCTGAACTCTTCCACTTTCAGTTCTATCAGGCCCTCCGGAATATGATGGGACCTGAACCCTTCCGTAAACTCCTTCCAGGTGACTGGTGGAGCATTGTTCGGGCGTCCATATTGATAGGACTCCCACCACTCCTGTGCAGGTCCTTGCAGCTGGCCTGATGCGTACAACACTTTCTCTAGGTCGCTGCATTGGGCAATGTTCAGCTGCTTCTCGACTGCTTTTAACCAGTCGTCTGCCTCCAGTGGATCAGAGGCATGGGTGAACACCGGGGGACGTCCTTTCAAGAACTCCCCACGCTTGTCCCGGACTTGAACCAGCGGTGGTGCTGCTACTGGTTCATTGTTCATACGGTTCATCATGGCTTGCATCAGATTAGCTTGCATACCCATGAGCTGCTCAATAGTCATCGGCGGCGGTGGTGGTGGCGGATTCTCAGGTACACCACGTCCACGGCCACGACCACGGCCACGGCCACGGCCACGTCCACGACCAGCGGCTGCTCCTTCGGCGTCCATCTGCTTCCAACAAAGATTCACGGCTTTTAGTGATCTTCCAAAAATAATTATTCATCGCTTATAATGAATAATAACAAGTCTAGCAGTTTTCTGGACAAGTTTCAAACTCAGCAGGTCAGTAATCCGTGCTTATCTCAGAATCTATAGATCCAAAAGGAACATGGTATACATCGTTGGAAAGGTTAAGAAATTCTCTACAAACATTATTCAGACCACATTTTCTGATTCCAACAGTAACATAATCCAAATTGTGGTTTATCAGGTTCTGCTCTGGTTCTCAGTCTGCGCAGGTACAGCAGATTAAAACGGACATATCTCACAGATCCGAACAGATAATGAGGTGATTCCAGTTGGAGATGAAAGATATACCAGTCTAGTTTTCTTCATAAAAATTTCGTAATTTTTGACTGAACCGATAATGAGATACTGAATAAACATCACAGACTGCTCCAGAAACAGCATAACTGAGACAAGATAAGGTAACCCAACCTCGAATTTAAACAACATTTACTTCTAGGATTAAGGTTTAGAAACATGCGGACAGGCCCACATGTTTCCACAATCAAACAAAACTCCAAATCATAATTGTTCATCAACACAAACAGCAACTCACTAAAGTTCACATGCCACTCATTACTGAAATACTCGTGCTAGCGTCAATCTAGATAGGACTGGGAAATCTAAGGAGCGATATCCTGGAGAACGAACTTGCGGGGCTTCTTCTTGTAGATGGGTGGCTGTCCAAGCTGACCACACAGCTCATCCACCTGACGCTGGAGGCGCTTCCCCGCCTGCTGCGCAACACGCAGCTCCTGCCTCAGTGCCACATTCATCTCCTGAATGGCACTGACGTGTCTCACAGTCGTATCCAGGGTAGGGTCACCGGCAGGAGGTGCCAGGACATGCCATGTCCTGCCATCTGGGTCGTTGAGGGGAAGGAACCGGTAGCTATCCTCCTGCATGGCCTCAAAACGGCGGCCATGGTAGTGAAAGTACGCGGCCTGAGCTGCATCCTCCATGCTCTCGTTGGCGGAAGCACGTCTAACCCTGCTCTCGTGGATAGACTCCACCTCATCCGAGTTGTCGACGTTGTTCCGAGCAGTGATGATCACCTCGGCCTTCCAGTAGGTGTTCTCCAACGGGTGCTTGTGCTCCGAGAAAAGGTAGCGGACGGTGGCAGCAAACTCCGGGTAGTAGCTCGCCAACATACCCGTGAGCAGAGTATGGTCGTGAGCGTCCTCGTCCGCCTCCATGAACTTGTTCCTGTAGGTCCATCCCATCTCCGGAACAACCTGTGGGTACTGAGTCGTCGGTGCTGAACCCGTCGACGCGTGGGGTGCAGGCGCAGGTGGTGCAGGCGCAGGTGGAACTGGAGCGGCAGCCTGCGGGATTGGTACCGCCACTGGTGTAGGAGCTGAAGGTGTAGGCGTAGGGGACCCCGTGTCCATAGGCTCCTCCTCCTCGCCGCCACCAGAGGCGACGACCTCGGGCTCAGGTTCGCGTACTGGTAATGGGGCTGGTGCTGGTGCAACTGGCGGAGCACGGGCGGCGATGAAGAGAGCACGGCACGCGGCTGCGCTGCGACGAGGCATCTATAAATTTTATTTTAAGAATTAGAATCAATATGTTTACATAAATAGAACAGTGGGTAAGAATATAAAATTTTAATAAAATAACAAGAAAGTAAAGTGAGCAGTGAAATAAATAAAGCGAAAATAAAAACCCTAAAATCGACTGTTTCTATCTAGGTTTGCGTCCTACAGTCAGCCTTGCTTTGATACCAATTTGTCACACCCAAATTTAAGGATAAATTTGAGTACAATAATCTCATGTGCGCCCCAGAAATAGTCGCGCACACAAGTCGACAAATTACAAATGTATCATCACAAGTGTCTTACATAACGATATTACAACACAAATATATCAAAGTCTGTGACAAACGGAAAATTATAACTCATAACTAGCTATGATATGATAGCTCCAACACAGGGACGACCGACTAGGGAATTGCCAACCTAGAAGTCCTCAGGGAATTCCTCATAGTAGCTGTCATCTGTTACCCATCCAGAATTTTTGTCCAAAAGAAATAAAAAGACAAGCGTGAGTACATCTCGTACTCCGCAAGCATAACATAGGATTTTATGTGGCTCAAAAGGTCAGACACTGGCTACTGCAGTTAGCATTTTAATTGGTCAATGTTTTAATCCTATTTAATCATCAATTATGCTCAAGCTCCCAATTAGCCCAAATGAGTACATGATAATAACACCGTTGACCTTCACGGCTAACACCATCACCATCACGGTTAAACCACATTAATCATCACGATCAATGCGTCAGATTTTCATAAGTTATTTCCCATAACCATCCACACCCAACTATTCCGTAAGGGTCCAAGGCCGCTCATGTCCGAGAGCACGGCTAGTATACCAGTTTGATCAAACTCTGCGCAGAGGTGTGCACTTTTCCCGTAAGTCGTGTTACCCATATGCCCGGGGTTTGCAAGACCCACTAACACTGCCAAGGTGAGTGGGCAGGGAACACTATGAAGCCTTCCATAGGCCACGTCTAACCAGTTAGGGCCGCGAGGTTTCCTCGGCAGGTAGATATAGAGAACCCCCCTTTCCTATGGCACATTTCCATCACGGCTATACACATAGGAACAGAAGCAGTTCTATACCCAAAGTGGCAAGCCCCTCTTGCGCCCTTTCGGGTAACCTCTAACCAGCTAGATGAGATCCTATTACTGAGCTAAAGTTAGAGCCATATAACCATCACGGTTGCACTATAAGTCCCGGATTGTCGCTTATAGAGAAGTCCTTACGGAGGGTCTAGGTCAACCCGACCGAAGTCAATTGCACCATAGCCCTTTTTCCCAACATTTATCATCATATTCATTAAAGTCAGAGTGATAATAAAGTCTCAATTACTTAAAGCACTAGCAAAGCTACCCACATGCATTGTACCCATAGGTGTCATAAATATATAGTCAGGTAGCTAGGATGTCCTTAGGGTTATCAAAATTAGACACATGCGGATGCGTAATTAATTAAGTGAATAGGTGTACAAGGGAAACCCATGCTATACTTGCCTTCAGTGAAGGGGAACTGCTGCTGGTCCTGCTGCTCCTCGAAGAAAGATGGGTCACCCACGGACACGTCACCGTCTGCGCTCGATCGGTACCACACAACAACACGCATCCAGGTTCATGCATACAAGCAAACAATCATTTAATTAGAACAGTACACCAACAGATCAAAAATGAAATAAAATACTTAAAAACAGAACCTACGATTCGCTACGATCACATCAATACGAAGATCACGAAAATCGAAGCTAAAACGACCAAGTTACGACTTTCCGGCGATTTCCTATAGGCAATTAATTAATTAAACCTAACCCTGAAAATAAAAAGTTGCAAACTACAGAAACAGTAGTACTATCATGTAGAGAATTTAATTACGAACCTAATGCAATTTGAACGGGTCAAATCGGAGCTATAACGAATATTTTATGGCCAAAACACTGCAGTGGCAAATCTGTAAATAAAGCATATTTAAACGAATTTAAATAAATAAAGAAATTCTGGAATTTCTCTGGCCGAGGACTGCGGGGCAAAACATAGTTATATGACGGGCTCTTTAGCTATTTTCCCCCCGAAGGGGTATTGGGCGTCTCTGGCCGTCCGATTTGAAATGGACGGCCAGGATTAGATCCTAGGGGGAGAAAGGGGAGAGGAGGGGGCCGGCCGCCGGAGGAGGAGGGGACGGCGGCGGCGCTCCATGGCCGCGGCGAGCAAGGTCGCCGGTGCACTTCAAGGGGGGGCTACGGCGCGCGGTTTTCCAATTCGAAACCACCGGGAGAGAGAGAATGCGAAAGCGAACTCACCCCGGGCTAAAATGCGGCCGGGGGAGGGCCGAGCGGCTCACTCCATGGCCGGCGGCCATGGAGATCTCCGGCGAGCGCGGTTGGGCACTTAAAGAACCTCGTATCGCACGGCAAATGGACGGGGAGGGAGCGGGGAAGAGTGGGAAGCTCACCAACGCGACGAGAATCGACGAAAACGGCTCGGGACGGCGGCTTCGCGCGGCCAACGAACAACTCCGGCGACGGTTTCTCGCAGCGCGCTCGTGGAAGGGAGCAGAGGCGAGGGGAATGCGAAGTGGGCGAGGAGAATGGCTCGGGCGCGCGGGGTTTTCTCCAACTTAAAGCCGAGGCGCGGGGAGGGAACGTGGGGAGCGGGGGCGCGGCTTGGCGGTTTTTTCCAACCGAGAGAGAGAGAGTCGGGGGCGGCAGTTGGGGAAGAAGATGGTCCTGATGGGTGGGCCCCACCCGTCAGCCACCAGCAAGAGAGGGGGAAGGGAGGGGGAGGCAGCTGGGCCGCGGCCCAGGAAGGAGAGGGCGCGCGCGGGGGTTGCTGGGCCCCAGGCCGAAAAGAGGAAGGGGAAGAGAAATTCCTTTTTTTTAAACAAATTTTCAATGCATTTTCCAAATGGATTTTTAATCAATTTAACATTTGTTTTCAAAACACTCATCACATAAAAGAATACTCCAGCATGAATGCAACATAAAGTTTTCTCTAAGCTTATATTAAGTTTTAATTTCTCCAAATTTATTTATTTTCCTATATTGAAAATGCTCACAAAATAAATTCATTTAAATTCATTTCATCTATTTAAAAGAAACAAAATTTTTGGGTGTTACATGGGTCTACTTTTGTAGATGTTATCCTAAGAAACGCAATGGTGCAAAAGAAATTAAAAATGAATATTTAGGAAAAAAATTATCATATTTTAAATAATTGATGGCTTAGTTCAAAACTCTAGTTAGCTTCTTACGTCAGCATGTACGGAATGCCTCGTATTGTTGGGCCAACAGCCTAGATCGGATATCGTGCTCTTATCTAGCATGACAGGCTTTTATGGGCTCAGTCTTGCCCAATTTTTTAAAATTTGCCTTTTTTTTAAGAAATGGAAAACTTAAACTCGGTTTTGAACCCAGAGGGTCGACGCCATGCTTCATGGCGTCGAGGTTACACGCCTCGACGCCATGGATCACGGCGTCGAGCTCCCTGGCCGAGCCCAGCGTGGCGTCCCACGTGGTAGAGAGCTCGACGCCGTAGATCATGGCGTCGAGCTCGACGCCATAGATCACGGCGTCGAGCCTTCAACTACAAACCAGCAGACGCCCTTCGTTAACTGTGGACGCATTTCATATTTTCTTCTCCCCTCTCGGCTCTTCCTCTCAAAAAACCGAGCACGAACTTTGGATTCAATATTTCGACCATCAAAAGTTTGATTTGATCCATAGATCTTGAAGAGCCAGGTATACTCTTTCACCTCTTAGTTTTTGACATATTGATTTGACCTATATTACACGTATTTTGTAGACTTAGATAAACCATTACTAGGTTTTTTAATGGATGATTAATACTTATATTATCCAATCGTAGAATGCCACGTCGTGGAAAAAGTAGCAAACCAAGGTAACCTTTCCACATGTTTCGATAATTTTCATTCATTATTGTTTATCATTTAGTAAATTGTAGTTTTAGGTTAAATCATTAATTGCTTTGATTTATTAGAATTGAAATGTTTGAACTGTAGCTATGGCCGGACGACCGGGAGTCCGTACATCCACAAGCCGCTTCCTAGCGGTGTTCCAGTACCTATGTGCTTTTGTGGTGATCCTTGCAAGGTAGACATTTCAGAAGACGAGGAAACCTATCGGCAGAGGTATTGGATGTGTTCCAATTTTACCTGGGAGCCTACGCTAAAACAACGCCGGAGTAACTTTATTGTAAGTTAATTTTTCTATTTTGCACTTAGTATTTTGTGTCCTATGAAGCATGATTTAATTTTTTTAACAAATATATTTGTTGCAGACCCCTCCACCATTGTGTGATTTTGAGCAGTGGATCGACACTGAGATTAAGGAGTCCGACAAGCGGCTTCTACAAGGCCTAAAAGAGTGGGATGCAGAGCGTGCAGAGATATTAGAGAAGAGACGCAGAGAGGATGCTCAAAAGAGGGAGCACAAGGAAGAGGAGGAAAGAAGACGTGTTGCTGCGGCTCGGGAGGAGAGGGAAAAGAAGCTTGAGCGTGTGCGCCGAGCGAAGGCAGCGATGGATGAGAATCCAGATGCCCAGAGGAAGGGAAAGTGGACTCGTTGCACTCAGTAGTTACATTACCTTCTTGTTCTATGTTTGGTTCATGAACAATATTGTTTACTGTTGGACTTTTCAATTTTTTGTCATGTAATGCACTTTAGCGATTTTAATTTGGTTTCATTATTAGTAGTCAATATTTTTATTTGAGTATTGCATAGCCAATGAAATGAGGTTAATTAGTTGAAATGGAAGTTAAGAACTAGTATATTGCATAACTAATAGCACACATCACATTTAATGGCATGTCAAAACATGCACCAAACAAGGGTGTAGAGGTCCGAGACTAAACCTAACATGCCTTAGGTAATTCAAGCAATTAACAAGCACATGAAATGGCATGTGAGAACATATACCACACAAAGGTACATAGTTCTTTCGACTAACCCTAACATGCCTTAGGTGATTAAACCAAACAACAAACATATGGATGTGGCCTGTGAATTAGTTCAGTTCGACCTAGTAGTGTGGCTAGATAGCAAACTGTGTTGCCCCTTCTCCACAGTATCCTCCCGTTGTTGGTGGTGCTGGTGGGGGTGGTGGTGAAGGAGGGCCCTTGTTCTTGTGATTAGGGCAGGTGCAGTATGGATCATTGCATATTGTGTTTTGTGAGCCAGTAGCATTGCTGTTGTCGTCCTCTTCATCGTCCTTGTAACCACTGCTAACTTCCGTTTCTAAATCAAAGATATGATCCTGTAGGTAGTAGATGTACTCTACATGGGGATGAATAGGTCTAGGATCGACCCATCTGGTGAAGCCACAGTTCTCTTTTGACAAGGATGACTGCAATAAGTATGTAGCTTTAGCACAAGAGAGTGAAAGGATCAAGATGCCCAAGAGGGGGGTGAATTGGGCTTTTCTAAAAACTTAAGCAACCTATAAGCTCCAATTCCACCTCTTGTGCCTAGAGTGACCTAGAGAGCTACTGGATAAAAAGTTTTGCAACCTAGTTCCAATCCTATTCTAGCATGGCAATTCTAAGAATGTAAAAACACAAAGTAAATGCTAGAATGTAAAGGAGTAGTGGAAGAAAGTGCTCGACGATGTTTTGCCGAGGTATCGGAGAGTCGCCACTCTCCACTAGTCCTCGTTGGAGCACCCGCGCAAGGGTCTTGCTCCCCCTTGGTCCGTGCAAGGACCAAGTGCTCTCTACGGGCTGATTCTTCGACACTCCGTCGCGGTGAATCGCCCAAAACCGCTCACAAGCTTGACACGAGCCACCCACAAGAACTCTAGGCGGTCTTCGTGCCTCCAATCACCACCGAACCGTCTAGGTGATGGTGATCACCAAGAGTAACAAGCAAAGAACTCTCACTTGACCCAAACAAGGCTCTAGAGAGTAGTGGATGCACACTTGACTCTTGAAACTCACTAGAGAGGGATTCACTTAAGAAATCACTCAAATCTCAATCCTCTCTAGGCTCTTGCTACTCTCTTGCTCCACAACAAGTTTCTCTGATGTTCAAATGGGCAAGAGACCTCTCATGGATGAGGTGGAGGAGTATAAATACTATCCACAAAGTCCAAAGGTCAGCCAACTGTTTTCCACTGAAAACGGGGTCACCGGACGCACATTATGTTGCACTGGACGCACTGCACCGAGCGTCCGGTGCTCCATAATGGCTAACTGTACTTGCTCTGACAGTTCACCGGACGCTAACTTCCAGCGTCCGGTGCACCGTCTGGTGCTCTGGGAAAACTTACATGCTCCCTGCGCATGGGACCGGACGCTACCCGGTGCGTCCGGTGCTCAGGGCAGGTTTGCAACCTCCCTGGGTATGGGACCGAACGCTGCCCGGTGAGTCCGGTGCCAGCGTCCGGTGCCTAACCCTAAGCACGGCACTGTTCCAACGGCTAAGGACCTCACCGGACGCACTCACAGAGCGTCCGGTGCAGCATCCGGTGCCCTCTTGGGCACCCTAACTTCGTCGAAACGCGATCGCTCCAAAACGAAGTTGGTTCCTCTCGATCTAAGGACTATCTCTGAGCTGCCTAGAGCTAGGTTTACCAAGTGTGCACCACACCTAAACCTAAAGCCTTGCCTAAGTCAAGCTACTAGATCAAAGCCCCTCTTAATAGTACGGTCAATGGAAAACAAAGACCTAAACTACTCTAAGTGCCCTTCTTCACCATATGGCACTTAGACCTAGTCTAGTGTTGACGATGTCCATCCATCCTTTGAAAACCAAAACGATTTCCACTATTAAGTAGGCATGTACGTCCCTGTCCATCGAGTACCTATTATCATGACCTTACCTATGACTTTGCCTCTTCAAAACACACGTTAGTCATAGTAATCAATAATGTCATTAATCACCGAAATCACTAGGGGCCTAGATGCTCTTTCAATCTTCCCCTTTTTGGTGATTGATGACAACCTTGAGTATGAAAAGAGTTGAGGTTTTCAAAAGACTTGGTTTTAATAAGCATGTTACAATAAGAGCAAAGGGACTAGTCATGCTTATATCAACCAAGTCCAACATCCTGCATCCAAATATGTGAGTGGTATACGACAGGATATAAACACAAGGCTCATAAGTACATCGGAGTAAAACGCGGAAGCAAAGGTAAAATGAGCCAAGACACATGACATTAAGATATCACAATAAGCATAAGTCATGTCTCACGACCATAGTATCTCACACACGTGCAATGCATAAACATAAACATGATGCATGATAAAGTAGCACACATAAAAGAATCTCAAAAGAATAAAAACCCTCTCTAGCTCTCTAGCTCCCCCTAACTCCTAACTCTCATACTCACACTCTCTCCCCCTTTGGCATCAAGCGCCAAGAACCTAAGAAGTCGGTGGAGGAGGCAGAGCAGTGGAGTCCATCGGCACGGCCTCGAAGCGAGCTGCATCGTCTGAACCATCGGCCGTCGAGGCGGAGGAAGTGGAGTGACCCTCTGAAGCTGCACGTGCTGGCGAAGCGGTCCGGGTCTGCTCTGTAGGTGCGGGAGCTGTCACTGGATGTGCCAGCTGCTCGAGTCCTACTGACGAAGCCGGCACGGACTCGGTCGCTGTAGCTGACGTCTCTGGCACGGTGGAAGACGGTGCAAGCTGCTCGGACGACGCTACAGACGACGACAGACGCTCAGTAGTGGTGACTGGCGCCGTAAAGGCGGCTGGAGCCTGCAGAGGTGGAGGCGTAGGGTCACCAGTCAGAGCACTGTAGGGGAAGCTGAGGTGCGGGTCTGTCGACGTGTCCAACACAAGCTGAGACGTTAACGCTGACTGAGGTGTGAAACCAGAGCGGAGAGGCGTGAACTGCGGTACCTGCTCAAAGCCAGAGGAGATAGCACCTTGGGAGACCTGGTGCTTGTTGGGTATTCTTAACATCATTACCAAAAGTAGACTAAGTTCTCTAAATCTAGTAACGGTGCCAAAAATGCCAAACCTATCCCTCACACCACTTAAGCCAAGTTGTCATCCCCAGCATGACATGAGAGACGCGGTATTGAAATATGCAATTGCTCTTCTAAATAAATAATGAATGGGATCTGCAAGCGCACAGATTAATACCGATGTAGCATTTTAACCGGGAAGTATTCCAGGTATCGTTATTTATATTTTTACCACTAGGAAGGGATTAGCAATCATCAATATTGATTACAGAATAGAATATGAGATTGAGCATCTATCATTGCATGTATAATTGAGAACATTATATCTAACTCTTCATACAGGGATAAGTGTCACATAAAAGATATATAAAATAATAATAGTGACAAGGATAACTAATCTGATCTAGCCACATAATAAATATGATAAGCACCTCAATTAGATACTCTAGAAAGTCATTAGCATGGTATTAGAACGAACTACAAGAATATTCCCTAAGTTATTCTCAACTATATAGTCTAGCATTATCATAGTTAGTGCAAGCATACTTAGCAATCATTGTGAGACAAGACTACGCCCATGCATAGTGATATTAGCAAGGAATATGAGAAACATAGCAATCACTCCCCTGTAATAATGTTGCTCTGCCAGCCCAATACACGAGAGGGGGACTATATAAGAATCAATGAAGCTGTCACTATCACGAACCACCCCACGATCTGGCATATTGGGTACAATCGCAGATAAATACGGTATAAGCACCACGCCTACACAATATCTATCATTTACCCATGGATCCGATGGATAAACGCTATACGATCCTAAGCATGTATATAGATCTAATCTAACTAAGCCAAGTACATAACTATGATAAACTAAGAACAATATAATCTTGAATATAAGCAAGTAGAGCAAAGTCATAAGCAATATATTGAAGTAGAACAAAGTCATATTCATAATATTGAAGAACAAAGATAATTAGAAAGTAATTGGAAGCACAATTAGAGAATTACCAAGAATCCTCTTGACAGATCCGGAAACCAATCGAAGATTGACTCCTTCTAGTTCTAATCCTATGTAGCTATGCTAATCTAGATATCTAATTGATGTGGTGGCTCTAATCTTGATCAGAGGCTTCTTCTCCCTTGATGGAACAATGAATTAGGGTTGAGAGGCTCTCTCCTCCAGGGGCCAGGGGGTCTGGTTTTATAGTCCCTTCAAGTGAATATGGGCCATTGGATCAAACCGACATAGATTGTATGGTTTAGATTCATCCTTTAGGTCGGTGGAAATCTCCCGCGAAGCAGAGTCCTGATTGGACTCCTGGAGGGGGTGGGCGCCCAGGGCAGGAGGGCGGGCGCCCTGCCTCTGGCCACGTTTTGCCTCCGCTTCGGTCTCGTGGCTTCTGGAGTCTTCTAGATGTAAGATAATTGCGCAGCACGTTAATATCTTTACGTAATCCCGACATGTGGGCCTTTCTTCCTTATTTCCTGATAACCCCCTGCAGAAGTAGCATATTTTTGGAAAAACATAAATATTTTTGGTTATTCTCTCCCAGATTAGGAGTAGAACATTTTTAGGTGGTTCTGGAGATGGAAATGGATAGATATATGTGGATGGTACTTCCGGAGTAGAAGTAGCATATATGAGTGGACGTGCAAGTGAAATCTTGATTTAACCACATGACAAGCTCCTAAGGGTCTACACAGCTTGACCACACTCAATGCTCATAAGCAGTAAATAATAAATGTGTGGCTCAAAGTCTAGCAAGCATGTATATATGGCTGTGGTAGGAATTTAAACTCTCATCATACAGGAACTCATCATGCAACATTTTAAAGATTTTCAAAGATAAAATTCTCTAGAATTCTAGCATCTCTAGGAACAGATAAATAGCAGCTCAACCTTCCCATATCGTATCCGTTAACAACTTAGACTTTAGATCAAGTTTTCATCCCACAAGTTTAGGTCTAGGGCAAGATTTAAATTATAACAGTTATATCTAAACTTGAGAGAGAACTTAAAATGTGCAAATTAGGCAGAGCAACTATTCATCATATCCATGCTTAAGTTTTATTTAGATACAGATTAGCATAGCCACTTTATTTATTTATTAAGCATACTAAGAAAAAGGCAAATATATAAGTATAAGCATAAAATCTTTATTTGGTTTTTCATAGTTTATGTATTTTAATATTCTAAAATAATATAAGTATAAAGATAGATAGAAATACTTATCGGGATAATTGGGGTGCTCTCTCCCAAGCTGAATTTTGACGTAATTTCTCTTGATGTAGCTAGCAGGTGGCAGAGGTGTATTTGAAAGTCAGCAGCATTCTGACAGCGATTAGAATGTCCTCCGTCTGTTAGTCTTCTTGATTCTTAAATTCTGTGGAGCTCAAATAGACAACAAAGCTTGTGGAACTGATTAAGTATTAGCATAAATATCTAGCTTTTATTATGTTGAGACTCCTTAATAATTATTACTCCCTGTTTTTATATTTTCATTTTTATAAAGCAGAAAAATATTTATTTTATTTTTATGCCACCACAGTGAATGTACTTATGGGTTTTATGCCACTCGTATACTCACATGGGGCTTACTGTTTTTCATATTTTTTTATTTTCTTTTTAGAATAGCACGAATATGATTAACTAAGTAAACTAGTTGGAATAATTTGAAATGGAAAAGGATAACTACCAAGTTTACCTCTTGGCAAGGCGTTCGGTGTTTTTAAGTCCTCCGAACGGGACTTTCCATTTTCTTAATCGTCCTGAGGTTCGTTAGGTGGCGTAGTCGGTACTTCCAGCAGCGCCTCCTCTTCTTGTACAGTTATCTTCATTTTCCACACCTGGCTCGGTGCTTCCGTCTCCTCTGGATAATTCTGTTTAAACTCTACGTCTTCTGACCTTACCACTTCTCCTTCATAGTCTGCCCATCCGTCCTTGATGATCTGCCTCCTCTGGTTGCGGTTGCGTCACTTTCTTACCTGCTTAGATTCTTCAACGATATAGTTAGGGTCAGTAAAATAACGGCGTACCTTCTCTGAGGGGAAGTGCATATGGACTTCTCCGGTTCCAATGTAGATAATTGCTTTAACGGTGCTGAGGAACGGTCTTCCAAGGATGATGGGTGGATCATACTCATCTTCTCCCATGTCAATAACCTGAAAGTCTGTGTAGACAAAGTGATCGTATATTTTGACTGGGACATCAGTTACTATTCCATTAACTTCTCGAAATGTCTGATCTGCCATCTGGAGCTGAATGTATGTTGGTGTTAGTGGCATGGTCCCGAACAAGAGCCGATAGGTGACTGCGGCCATTATGTTGACGCCCGATCCGGTGTCACAAAATGTCTTGTAGAAGTTGTATCCATTTATGGAGCAGTAAATGCTTGGCATTCCTAGGTCCTCCTTCTTGATCAAAAACGGTGACTTAAGTTGATGATCTTGGCCTCCATGAACTACAGTGACCATCTTAGCTGACTCGGTCCACACTTGCTTGTTCCTGTTTCTCCTGTTGGTCCTCTTCCTTGATTTACGTCTGGATTGATCTTGAATTTGTGTAGTCTTGTTCTTGAAGAAAAATGTCTCCTTCTTCCCTTTGACGTAGAAACTGATCTTGGCAGCACTGGCGTAGATGATAGCTCCCGTGGTATTCAAGAATGGCCTCCCTAAGATGATAGGTGCCCTCTCATCATTTCCGGTCTCTACTACTACGAAGTCTGCTGGGGAATATAAGGTACCAACTCGGACACAAAGGTTCTTCACTATTCCTTTTGGAAAAGTTATCGTCTGATCTGCAAACTGCAAACACATGGTTGTCTCTAATAAAGGATATGTAAAGAATTTTTCATAGAGTACCCTGGGTATAATGTTGACGCTAGAGCCAAAGTCGCAGAGTGCTTCTGGAACGTCCATCATGCCGATGGAGATCGGGATGACGGGGCGTCCTGGATCGCCTCTCTTGACCGGCAGAAGGTGAGTAGAAAATTCATTGACGGGGTTACTCCAATTACCTGCATCAAACATGTCTACAAGATTTGCAGATTCTAATCCTTCCGGTTGTGATGGTATACCGGGGTTAGTAGTTGGAACAGCAGCAGCTATTGATTTAACTGGGATTCAATCATTTTATTAAAGCTAATTTGATTCTTGATGGCAGTAGAGAAATTATCCATTCTATTATTTATATTTTCTAGTATTTTATCATTAGATGCCAATTTCTTAGATAGGTTATCCATTACCTTTCATTGATTAGACACTAACTCTCTCAAAGGTGGAAAATTATTATTGTAAGAATTGTTACCTTGATAATTACCTGAGTAGTTAGGCCTCTGTTGATTCCAACCTTGATTTTGTTGAGGACGGTTGTAGTAGTTGTTGTTATTGTTGTTGATGTAGTTCACATCCTCAAGTATCTCAGGGCGGTGGTTGCCTGAGTGTCCAGTGTCTCCACACTCCTCACAAGTCATGTGAGAGTCGTAGATGTGCATAACTTCCTTCTTATCTCCAGCTCTATCGTCGAGCTTCTTCATGAGCAGGTCTAGCTTTGCAGACAGCATGTCTACCTCCTTCAGCTGATGCATACCTCCACCTCTCTTGCGTGTATGGGTCCTCTCTTCATTCGAGCTTTGGTTGGACGCCATCTTTTCCACAAGGGCTGTGGCTTGTGGTATAGTAAGTGATAAGAATGCTCCTCCAGCTGCAGCATCCATGGTCTCTCGGGCACTGTTGCCGAGCCCATGATAGAATGTCTGCATCAATAGCCAACTCTCCATTCCATGATGGGGACATTCTAGGATGTAGTCTTGAAAGCGCTCCCATGCTTCTGGAACAGATTCATCATTTTGTTGCTGAAAACTTGTAATCTTCCCACGGAGAGCATTGGTCTTGCCCATGGGAAAGAACTTTGCCAGGAAGTTTGTTGAGCAGAGTGCCCACGTAGTATTTCTTCTCCTTTGTAGCGTAAAACCACTGCTTTGCTCTTCCTAACAGTGAGAATGGGAAGAGGCGAAGTAGTATAGCATCTTTGGAAACTCCTGATATGGTGAATGTCTTGCAAATCTCCAGGAAGTGTTGTAAATGAGCACTAGCATCTTCGTGTGCCTTCCCACAGAACTGGTTGGATTGCACCATGTTGATAAGTCCAGGCTTGAGCTCAAAGTTGCGGTCGATCTCTGCAGCAGGTCCAGTGCGGATGTTGTCCGTAGTGGGAGCTGAGAACTCACGGATTGATTTGTTCGCCATGGCCTCGAACTCTGAAGACAAGTTCCGGTGATCTTCTTGATTGGATGAAGCTTCTTCGTGAAGTGTTGATGATCTCTTCTTTAGCTTGGCTCTCGTCTTCTTGAATAATGCTTCAGGATTGTCAACAAAATTTCCTGGAAGATGTCTTCTATTCATACATTCCCCTGCATAAGATAAAATAGGAAAATATCGGGGTAAAACTGTATGAGAGAATAGATAAGCTCAATCATATTAGTGATGCGAATGATAACTCAAAATCCTTTATTCCATTCCTGATTAGTAATCAACATTCTCCGGCAACGGCGCCAAAAATGCTTGTTGGGTATTCTTAACATTATTACCAAAAGTAGACTAAGTTCTCTAAATCTAGTAACGGTGCCAAAAATGCCAAACCTATCCCTCACACCGCTTAAGCCAAGTTGTCATCCCCAGCATGACATGAGAGACGCGGTATTGAAATATGCAATTGCTCTTCTAAATAAATAATGAATGGGATCTGCAAGCGCACAGATTAATACCGATGTAGCATTTTAACCGGGAAGTATTCCAGGTATCGTTATTTATATTTTTACCACTGGGAAGGGATTAGCAATCATCAATATTGATTACAGAATAGAATATGAGATTGAGCATCTATCATTGCATGTATAATTGAGAACATTATATCTAACTCTTCATACAGGGATAAGTGTCACATAAAAGATATATGAAATAATAATAGTGACAAGGATAACTAATCTGATCTAGCCACATAATAAATATGATAATGTCGAGGGTATCAGTAAGGGGTACCCTCACCGATGCGCATTACGAGATTGCCCGTACGCAGGTCGAGGCCCTCAATTCGACGCTCTAGTCTTACGCGTGCGCTGCCATCGACGACCACAACCTCGAAGACGGAAATAGCGTCGAGCGAATCGGTCAGGCGTCGAGCGCTGGTTACCGTCGAATACGGAACAGGCTCACGCGAACCGGGAGGCGTCGAGCGCAAGGACGCCGCCCGCCGCCTGACGCGCGCACGCGAGTCGGGGCATTAAATGTGCCTGACGCTTCCCCACCTAACACACATGTCACGGGAGGCGTGATAGGGAACAGGCATCTGTCCCATCGACCTTTTTGCAGCCTTCCCGCTGAACGACCCAGGGCATATCAGGACGCGGGAAACAAGGATGGGACGTCTAATCGGGACCCCCTCGAGACATTCAAGGTCAGCGCTCCGGACATCGCCACGTTACACGGCGTCCGACCCTCGACCGAACGGGGTTCCTTCCTGGGGACGAGTTGGACGTCGACTGACAACACCGCAACCACCCCGCCGGATCTGCCGCCATGCCGTACGAGCGTGCGACCGTTGAACCAACACAAGACGGCGCGCAGAGCAGAATGCAGGGGCACGCGTAATCATCACCAGGCTATCAAGACGGGACGGCTCGAGGCCATGCCAGTACGGAAGCCTCGTGTAGGTCAGTGCTCCATGCTGCTATCGACTCCTATTCTGACACCTATACATGTACCCTGGGTCTCTCCTTGGAACTATAAAAGGAGGGACTCAGGAATAGAACAGGAGAGACAACACCACGCAATATTACACACACACAACGCTCATTCGTAGTAGAACTCCACACTCCATACCACGCTTGTATTCGCCCCTGTACAAGCACTTAGGCACAAGATAATACAAACTCTCTCCCCCCCGCTGGACGTAGGGCCTTCTCTTGCCCGAACCAGGATAAATCTCTGTGTCTTCTTGCATCACCATCTGGGAAAGGGAGCACGCATACAAATTCACTCGTTGGTGTGACCCCCCGTGGGGAAAACACCGACAGTTGGCGCGCCAGGTAGGGGTCCTGCGTGTTTTTCATCGGTTTCCCACTCCTTTCCAGATGGCAGCTCTTGCCTCGCCGATTCCGTGCTCAACGGTGATTTGGTTTGGGAGTCTCGAGTTCATATCAATGGGCTCCGGCTACGACATGATCTTGCTCTCAGTCAAAGGACCGGGAGGAGCCCGCGTTGCACCAGCTCGGTTGAGGGCCCCAAGACGCCCTCGCCACCACGCCTCCCTGCCCAAGAAGAGGCGCGGACAGCACCACCACCGCCCCTCTGCCTCATCACTACCGGCAACTCATGCGAGGCAGGAAGCGGACCGCGAGCCGGTGACATCATGTGCCGGAAATGCGGGCACGACGGCTCAACGCCGCGTGACGACGGGAGGGGACGCGTCTCGCGCATCTTCCCCCACCGCTGTAAAGCTACTTCCACACGGGTTGTTTACCCCAAGAAGGGCACTGCCATTCGGGTTAGATAACGCCGCGGCGTCGCTCGCCAGAGTAATATGCCCAAACGCCCAGACGTACGTGGAGAGACCAATGGTCCTCCCACGTAACTCTGGAGCACTACAGCCGACGTCTGAACTGCCGGATCTCTCCCAGGTGCGAGGCCTCCGCCGCCTAGGCCCCGGACGCTACACGATCACTTCACTCAGGCAGCGGCTGTTGGAGGAGGGACGTGGATGTTTCTACGCCGCCGAGCCGGACTCCGACTCCGAGACTGATAGCTACGACCCAACAAGGGAATGCTATCACATCGACGGGGCGGTAGAAACTACCGATGAGACGCGGGATGCTGCTGCGGGCGGTCGAGCCCCCGCGGCACGAGAAGACCCCAGGACGCCTGGGAACGACGGACAGGTCGACCCCCCTCCACAAGAAGACAAGGCTGCACAGCTAGCACAGCTGCGAGAGCTCAAGATGAAGCTCGACGAAGACCGAGAGCGCCTCGTCCTGCTTGAGCAAATCCTTGAGCAGGACCTGCCATACCCACCAGGCGGAAGTGTCCGAAGACGTGCTAGAGAGGTACATCGACAAATCGTCGGAGACGCAGAGCCAGAGCAGCCCGTCAGCCATTTCCCTCGAGCGGGCCAGAATGTAGTAGCGGCAACGATGCTGCTACGCAACATGCCAGAGCCATCGAACTCCCAGGCTCGGCGCATTCGAGACGAAGTACAGACTCTGCTCCAGGTGGCGGCAGTTCAACAAGCCGAAAGCTCAGCTTCTCGACGACGGGGAGCTGCCACTGAAAAGCGCGACGAGCCGCCTCAAAATGAAAAGGAGGTGTCAGTCCATCAACAGCCTCCTCCTCGAGGTAGAAAGACCGCTCTCGTTCTCCCTGCTGACAATCAGCATCGACACGACGCGCGGCATGACATCGAAGAAAATCGACGCCGCGGCCACGGAGACGCGGAAGAGCGAGGTTACAGTGCACATCGCGGCGGAAGGTACGACAGCGACGAGGACCGGGTGGCCCCCGAGCCACCGGGCCCACGGGTGTTCAGCAGGGCGATCCGCAGCACGCCCCTGCCCAGTCTATTCCGACCCCCGACCAGCATCGCGAAATACAATGGAGAGACCAAGCCAGAATTATGGCTGGCTGATTTTAGGCTGGCCTGCCAGTTAGGTGGCGCTCGAGGGGATGATCGAGCCATTATTAGACAGCTACCACTCTTCCTCTCCGACACCGCCCGTCGATGGCTCGAGGAACTTCCAGCAAATCAAATCCACGACCGGGTCGATTTGGTTAAAGTCTTCGAGGGAAATTTCAAAGGGACCTACATACGGCCCGGAAATTCATGGGACCTCAGCAAGTGCAAGCAGAAGTCAGGAGAAACTCTTCGAGAGTATGCTCGATGCTTCTCGAAGCAGCACACTGAGCTGCCGCACATCCCCGACCATGACGTCATCCTGGCTTTCGTCTCTAGTACCACCAGTCGAGACTTAGTGCGGGAACTGGGCCGAAATCGCCCTCAGACCGTCGATGAGCTGATGGACGTAGTGGCAAACTACGCGGCAGGGGAGGAGGCAGTCGGCGCCTTCTTCAGCTGTGAAGTGGGGGAAGGCAAGCGGCCTGCCGATGAAGATGGAACCCCCAGTCGAGGACTCAAGAAGAACAAGAAGAAGCAGAAAGTGCGGCAGTACAAGCAGGAGAACTTCGACGATGATCTCGTCGCTGCCATGGAGCGGAAGAAGCCCAGAGGCCCCCCAGACGGAGGTATTTTCGACAAGATGCTTGAAGAGCCATGCCCTTACCATAAGGGAGGCGCCAACCACAAGCTCAAGGACTGCCGAATGCTGAAAAGGCATTTCGACGGTCTGGGGTTCAAAAGGGATGAGCGTGACGAATCAAAGAAGGAGAAAGGCGGTGACAAAGAGGGCAGCAAGGACGACGACGGCTTCCCCGCCGTCCACGACTGCTATGATCTATGGTGGGCCTTCGACACAGTTGACCGCGAGGCAGCGCAAAAGGGAACGCCGTGAGGTCTTCGCGGCAAGAATGGCAATACCCCAGTACCTCAACTGGTCGAGCACCCCCATTACCTTCGATCGAGAGGACCACCCCGACAAGGTAGTCGCCCCAGGTGTCTACCCGCTTGTCGTCGACCCAATCATCATCAACACCCGGCTCTCCAAGGTGCTAATGGACGGAGGCAGCAGCCTCAACATCATCTATCTCGAGACCCTCGACCTCCTCGACATCGATAGGGGACGACTCCAGCCAAGCGCCGGCGGGTTCCATGGCGTCGTGCCAGGGAAAAAGGCGCTGCCAGTAGGTCGAATCGACCTACCAGTCTGTTTTGGCACGGCGGCCAACTTCAGGAAGGAGACCCTCACCTTTGAGGTGGTCGGGTTCCGGGGCACGTACCTCGCCATCATCGGGCGCCCGGGCTACGCCAAGTTCATGGCCATTCCCAATTACACCTACTTGAAGCTGAAGATGCCTGGACCCAAAGGCGTCATCACCGTCAGCTCCTCCTTCGAGCACGCTTACAAATGCGACGTCGAGTGCGTCGAGCACGGGGAGGCGGTCGAGAACTCCACCGAGCTCGTCGCAAAGCTCGAGGCCCTGGCCGCTGAGGCTCCAGAGCCCAAGCGCCACACGGGCAACTTCGAGCCAGCGGAAGGAACCAAGAAGATCCCGCTCGACCCCAACAACTCCGACGGCAAGGTGCTGACGATCAGCGCCGACCTCGACCCCAAATAGGAAGCTGTTCTCGTCGACTTTCTCCGTGCGAACGCCGACGTGTTTGCGTGGAGTCCCTCGGACATGCCAGGCATACCGAGGGAAGTCGCCGAGCACTCCTTGGAGATTCGAGCCGGTTCCAAGCCAGTGAAGCAACGGTTGCGCCGATTCGACGAGGAGAAGCGCAAGATCATTGGCGAGGAGGTCCACAAGCTTTTGATGGCCGGATTCATCAAGGAGGTTCATCATCCCGACTGGTTAGCAAACCCTGTACTAGTTAAGAAAAAGAATGGGAAAATGAGGATGTGTGTCGATTATACAAGTCTAAATAAAGCATGTCCGAAAGTTCCTTTTCCATTACCACGTATTGACCAGATTGTCGATTCTACTGCGGGATGTGAAACCCTTTCTTTCCTCGATGCATATTCTGGTTACCATCAAATTAAAATGAAAGAGTCCGACCAGCTCGCGACCTCTTTCATCACGCCTTTTGGGATGTATTGCTATGTAACCATGCCGTTTGGGCTTCGAAACGCGGGGGCCACGTACCAACGTTGCATGCTCCACGTATTTGGCAAACACATAGGGTCGACGGTCGAGGCCTACGTTGACGACATTGTCGTCAAGTCAAAGCGGCGAGGGGACCTGATCCAGGACCTCGAGATCGCTTTTAGCTGCTTACGCACCAACCAGATCAAACTCAATCCCGAAAAATGCGTCTTCGGCGTGCCTCGAGGCATGCTCTTGGGTTACATTGTGTCCCAGCGCGGCATCGAGGCCAACCCCGAGAAAGCCTCGGCCATCACAAGAATGGGGCTGATCCGAGACATCAAGGGTGTACAGAGAATCACAGGATGCCTGGCGGCTCTGAGCCGTTTCATCTCGAGACTAGGGGAAAAGGCGTTGCCACTATACCGCCTCCTAAAGAAGGTCGAGCGCTTTTCTTGGACCCCCGAGGCCGAGGAAGCTCTCGAAAGACTGAAGAAAACGCTGACCTCAGCACCGGTCTTGGTCCCGCCTCAACCTGCAGAACCACTGCTCCTTTACGTTGCGTCGACGACCCAGGTCGTCAGTGCAGCGGTGGTGGTCGAGAGGCCGGAGGAGGGGCATGCGCTGCCAGTCTAGAGGCCAGTCTATTTCATCAATGGAGTGCTTTCGGAGACCAAGGTACGTTACCCCCAAATCTAGAAGCTGATCTACGCCGTAATCCTCGCCCGCCGCAAGCTGCAGCACTACTTTCTCGGCCACCCCATCACGGTGGTCTTGTCTTTCCCTTTGGGCGAGATAATCCGGAGCAAGGAGGCCACGGGAAGAATAGCTAAATGGTCAGTCGAACTCATGAGTGAGACTCTCACTTACGCGCCTCGCAAGGCCATCAAATCGCAAGCCCCGGTGGACTTCATCGCGGAATGGACAGACTCCCAGCTCCGCCCGACCCAGGTCTAGGCGGAACTGTGGACGATGTATTTCGACGGGTCACTCATGAAAACAGGGGCCGGGGCTGGCCTGTTGTTCATCTCACCCTTGGGCGTCCATATGAGGTATGTCATCAGGATTCACTTTGCCGCATCCAACAACGTCGCAGAATATGAGGCCCTCGTCAACGGTCTCAAAATCGCCATCGAGCTAGGAGTTCGACGCCTCGACGTCCGAGGTGACTCCCAACTCGTCATCGACCAGGTGATGAAGACTTCGAGCTGCCACGACCCGAAAATGGAGGCGTACTGCAAAGAAGTCCGTCGACTCGAGGACAAGTTCCATGGCCTCGAGCTCGTCCACATCGCTCGACGCTACAACGAAGCAGCTGACGAACTCGCTAAAATCGCGTCGACCCGAGGCACGGTGCCACCTGACGCGCTCTCGAGAGATCTCCACGAACCATCCGTCGACTTGGGCTCGGGGGCTGGCGTCGATGCCGCCCCCGCCCAGCCAACCGACACTGTCGACACGCTGCTGATGGCAGTAGAGGTGATGGAGGCGGAACAGCGACCCGGTCGACCGTTCGACTGGCGCACACCGTTCCTCGACTGCCTAATCCGCTGCGAGCTACCAGAAGATCGATCTGAGGCCCGCCATATCGCTCGACGGGCCAAGTCATATGTGATTTATGGCGAAGGCAATGAGCTATACCGACGAAGCCCGACGGGGGTCTTGCAGCGTTGCATCACCGTAGAAGAAGGCCGAAAACTCCTCGAGGACATACACTCGAGGGCTTGTGGCCACCATGCTGCTCCATGGACCCTCGTAGGAAACGCCTTTCGACAAGGTTTCTACTGGCCAACGGCCGTGGCAGATGCCATCGAGCTCGTACGTTCATGTCATGGATGCCAGTTCTACGCCAAGCAGACGCATCTGCCCGCCCACGCTCTTCAGATGATTCCCATCACGTGGCCATTCGCGGTGTGGGGACTCGACTTAGTAGGGCCCCTGCAAAAGGCGAAAGGAGGGTACACCCACTTGCTGGTGGCCATCGACAAATTCTCCAAATGGATCAAGGCTCGACCCATCACCAACATCCGCTCCGAGCAAGCCGTCCTTTTCTTCACCGACATCATACACCGATTCGGAATCCCTAACGTGATCATCACCGACAACGGCACCCAGTTCACCGGCAAAAAGTTCTTGGACTTCTACGATCAGCATCACATCCGTGTGAACTGGTCCGCGGTGGCTCACCCTCGAACTAACAGCCAGGTCGAGCACGCCAACGGCATGATCTTGCAGGGGCTCAAACCAAGAATCTACAATCGCCTGAAGAAATTTGCCAAGAAGTGGGTCGAGGAGCTTTCCTCGGTCTTATGGAGTTTGAGGACGACCCCAAGCTGGGCCACTAAATACACCCCGTTCTTCATGGTCTACGGTTCCGAGGCCGTGCTCCCAATGGACCTCGAGTATGGATCTCCTCGACTCAAGGCATACAACGAGCAGTCGAATAAGGAAACTCAAGAGAACGCGGTCGACCAGCTCGAGGAGGCTCGAGACATGGCCCTCCTCAACTCTGCCAGATATCAGCAGAAACTTCGACGCTACCACGACAAGCATGTGCGCAAGAGGGACCTCCACGTGGGTGACCTTGTCCTACGACGCCGGCAAAGCAATCAAGGACGCCACAAGCTGACTCCACCTTGGGAGTTCCCGTATGTGGTGGCCGAGGTCCTGAAACCAGGGACGTACAAGTTAGCGGACGAGAAGGGAGCGATCTTCACCAACGCATGGAACATTGAACAGCTACGTCGATTCTACCCCTAGAAGTTCTAAACTTATGTTCCTGCTTACATTTTGTACCAAGACTTTGTAAACGAATGAATGAATATACGAAGTCTTTCCCTCGAGCAACTTCTTTTTTGCACCAAGGATTTACAAGTCATAATCTCGACGTTAGAAGGGGGTGCCGACTATGACCCATCATAGTCAACACCCCCTCGGGGGCTACCAGGGGGACAACCCCTCCCCGTGCGTCGAAAAAGCCAAGAAATTTTCTCTTCCTACTTAGTAAACCTTGCACGATTCGAGTAGCTAAGGCACCTCGAGCCCCTCAAAGGCCGAGGGACAACGAGCCTAAGAACTCCTACGCCCCCGGGCTACGGAAACTCTACTCACTCCCTCACCCTTGAGGCGATCGAGGTTGTTTTTTACGAAAGATCGAACAAGGAACTCAAACGTAGGAACAAAGAGAAATAAAAGAACCTCGAGCGGAAAGACAAATAAGCATTTAATAATTACAAAAAGATACTGTATCGCTTAACAACAGGATTAACAAAGTATTATACAAGGGGCCCTGGGCACCCTGAGCAGGCTCGCAGGCCTCAGTCCATGGAACGATCCTCACCACCCTCGCCTCTGCCCGAGCTAGTCTCAGGAGGAAGCGCCTCAGGTTCAAAAAGCTTGGCCAGCCTCTCTCCAGGAGCCTCCGCGTCGTCGATCAAGGCATGGAGCCTCTCTTCGTTCTCCGCGTCGGTCTTGGAGATGTCGGTGACGAAGCCGTGGGACACCACCTCCATGTCATAGGAGAAGCCCGAGCAGACAACTGCCATCGCCCGCTTCACCCCGATGTGGAGGGCGTCCCGCACTCGGTCTCTCAGCGTGAGTGTATCGATTTTCCACAGAGAACGTGAGTGTACTAATTAAGATCCAAGATCGCCCAAGGATAACTATATAATTATTTTTGGTGGAAAGAGAGGAAGTTTCCTAAGAGTTCTCTAGTTGACATAAGAATCAAGAATTACTTCAAGATTATCTATATCGGGACATCAGAGCACTAACCACAGAAAGAGATGAGAAGGGGGCTAGGAAGGTCTGACTACGGTCCTACAAACACCGATCCGAACGAGGTGGAATACGTCGACCGTTAGGGCTGTCACTACCCTAAGGCTACCAGAACAATCCGCAGGATTGGGTGCAATTCCAGGTAATTGCAAGACTAAACACCACGTCTAATCTATTAATTACTACTCTAATGTTGCAAAGATTAGAGCACTTGATGCAAGCAGGAATCCAATAAATAACTTGAATGTAAATAAAAGTAATTAAAGAACTCAGGATTATGAATTGAAGAACCTGGAGAACGATGAAGAACGAACCAGTTGCTGCAAAAGTACAATGTTGAGGAAGATACGACAGATCCGGCTCCTCCTCCGCTCTCCTCTTCTCTCTCCCTATTTTCTAGATTACAACTAGAACTAACTAGAACTAGAACTAGAGGAACTAGAACTAGAAGAACTAGAGGGATCCTCTCTACTTGGATGAAGAATTGAAACCCTAGCTTTGATTCTGTAGAAGAGGTATGCCTCCAGGGGCTGGTGGGGGTCTGCTTATATAGTCCAGGAAGAGTAGCCCCCAAGAAATCTAGGAAGAGTAGCTCCCAAGAAATCTAGGAAGAGTAGCTCCCAAGGAATTTCCACGTTATTCTCCACCATCCGATCAAACCGACCTTAATCGCGTGATTTTCCTTGATCCTTAGAGTCGGTGGAGCACGATCCGCGAAGTTGACCCTGATTGGGCACTGTAGCAGAGCGGGCGCCCAGGAGAGTAGGGCGGGCGCCCTGCCTCCGAGCCCGATCGCCTTCCCGTTCGTTCCCGTGGCATCTAGAGTCTTCTAGATGGTAGAAAATTGCGCGGCACGTTAATATCTCTACGTAATCCCGACATGTGGGCCTTTCTTCCATATTTCCTGATAACCCCCTGCAGAAATAGATAAATACCAAAACTCGTGGAATTCTGTCAGATAAAACCCTAAGTCTAGGTGTTGGTTGCATTTGGATCCTTTTCCATGATTAGTTGATGGTTAAATGTGAGCATTAAGGACCGTCAACAAGCTCCCCCAAGCTTAACCTTTGCTCGTCCCTGAGCAAAGCTAAAATCAGTAAGAAAATAGGGGTTACTTTTATGCCTCTTACTACAGGGTTTTAAGGTCTTAAGTGATTGAAAAACAGAACGATCAAGTCAAGCACTATGTCTCAAGCTCTTCTGTCTTACCTTTGTTCCGGAGTTGTTTGTAAGTTTTCAAAATAAAACTAAGTTATTTGCCTTCTTCTCGAAAGATATATAAGTAGAGCTTTAAAAGTTTTAGCTTACTTACTTTGCATTTTGCTATGTCAAAGCTCGGAGCAAGGGAGAGGAATGTCATACTCCTGGATCAAGACCTTTCACCTTTTTGAAAAGTTTGTCATCTCTTACTGGCATATTGCTTATTAGAGGAACCATGGGCTATCATTTTTTTTTCTCTTTTTTTTCTTTTTTTTCAGTCTCTTCTTTTTTTAAGTGGGCAGCAAGTACCCCTAATTCTACTGTCGGACACATGTCCATTTTTTTCACTCAAGTGGGTATCTTTGTACCCCTAATTCTACTTCGGACACTTGTCCATTTTTACCTCTCGTCTCACTCTTTCTTTTTTTTGAAACAAATTTTTGCATAGTCCCATGCCTCTAACGCAATAATACTTTGGAAGAGTGAATCTTTTATATTTTTAAAACAAAAAGATCTTGATCTTGAGAGCATGATAATTCTCTCAACCAAAACTACAAGAATTAACAATGGCTTGAACAAAGAAAGTACCCACAGTTTTAATATTTATTTCTTATAAGACTCTAGGTATTATGATCTCATATATTTATATTTTTTATGAATTTTTAGATTTTCAAAAGATAAAATCTCCAGAACTCTAGCAAAACTTAGAACAAGTTAAATAGTAGCTCAGACCTTCTCATATCATGTTTGTCAATTACCTAGACTTGAATCAAACTTTTTTTTTATTTTTATCTAAAACTTAGGATTACACAAAACTATTGTATATTACTCAAAAGAAAAACTTTGTTTGGTTTCATGGTTATGCATTTTTATTTATTTATTTATTTATTTTCGAATACTAGAAAATAAAACCAAAGGAAGAAAAGTAATACTTATCTAGATACATGTGGGGGTGCCTCCCCCAAGCTGGATGTTGACATAGTCATTCGCTCTTGTGGCCTGCATGGTTGGTCTCACTCTTCTTAAGCCTCAAAATCCTACACAACCCAAATAGACAACAAAACTTGTGGAGCATGTTAAGGGTTAGGTAATTGTCTAGAGCTTAATATGAGAATTCTATGAACTCAATCACATCAAGTTCCTCTACCAGGTTGTTTTGTGGCTCAAGATAGATTTTCAAGCGTTGACCATTTACCTTAAAAGTGTTACCTCTGTCGTCTTGGATGGTAATGGCTCCATGAGTTGAAATGTCAATAACCTTGTATGGTCCATCCCACTTTCTTCGTAGCTTACCATGCCCAAAGAGCTTAACTCTTGAATTGAATAGTAGAACCTTATCTCCAGGCTTAAACTCCTTGTGCTTGATTCTCTTATCATGCCATCGTTTTGTTCTCTCTTTATAAATCCTTGAATTGTGGTAGGCTTTCTCTCTCCATTCTTCTAGCTCAGATAGTTGCATCAGACGATTCTCACTAGCGAGGTGGAGATCCATGTTCCATTTCTTGAGTGCCCAATGAGCCTTAAACTCTACTTCCACAGGCAAGTGACAAGTTTTTCCATATACAAGTTGATAAGGTGACATGCCTATGGGTGTTCTGAATGCAGTTCTATATGCCCAAAGTGCATTAGGAAGTTTGTCCTTCCACCCCTTACCCATCTCATCTACGGTCTTTTGTAAAATATTTTTGATTTGTTTGTTAGGTGTTTCGGCTTGACCGCTAGTCTGAGGATGGTATGGTGTTGCGATGTTGTGTCGAACTCCATGATCGGCTAGGTACTTCCGGAAGATTTTGTCGATGAAGTGGGAACCTCCATCGCTTATAACTATCCAGGGTATACCAAAGCGAGGAAAGATTACTTCATGGAACATTCTCTTGGCATGTTTTGAATCAGCTGATCGACAAGGTAAGGCTTCTACCCATTTGGACACGTAGTCCACGGCTACTAAGATATATTTGCAATTCCCGGACATAGGGAATGGCCCCATGAAATTAATGCCCCATACATCGAAAAGTTCTACTTGAAGATTATTTGTGAGAGGCATTTCATTTCGTGAGTTAATATTCCCATGTTTTTGACATCGGTGGCATCTCCTGACAAAGTCCTTTGTATCTTCATACATCGTTGGCCAGAAAAAGCCACTTTTCCAAATTTTAGCATGTGTCCGAAATGCTCCATAGTGTCCTCCATATGGCGAGGCATGGCATCTTTCCATAATTTGAGTAGCCTCAGCCATAGGAACACACCTTCTCAAGAGTCCATCAGCGCAGACTCGGAAAAGATATGGCTCATCCCAAAGGTGGAAACGACTATCGTGAAGCAACTTCCTTTTGTTTGCACCAGGTGGGACATAGCCTTTTACTATAAAGTTTACGATGTCTGCGTACCATGGATCTGCGTGTGTTATCTTAAGCAGGGTGTCATCCCTTAGGTAGTCATTTATGGGAAGCTCATCATGTGTTTCCTTATATTGAAGCCTAGACAAGTGGTCGGCTACGGAATTCTCAACTCCCTTCCTATCTCGGATTTCTATGTCAAAGTCTTGGAGAAGAAGAATCCATTGAATTAGACGAGGCTTAGCATCTTTCTTAGTGAGGAGGTACTTGAGAGCAGCATGGTCTGAATAGATGATTATCTTTACCCCCACTAAGTAAGATCTAAACTTGTCTATAGCAAAGACAACAACCAAAAGCTCTTTTTCAGTTGTAGTATAATTGAGCTGTGGTCCAGACAAGGTTTTGCTAGCGTAGGATATGGCATAATGCTTTCTATCCTTGGTTTGTCCTAAAACGGCACCAACCGCAAAATCGCTAGCATCACACATGATCTCAAAAGGAAGATTCCAATCTGGTGGTTGGATAATCGGGGCTGAGATGAGTGCTTTCTTAAGAGTTTGAAAAGATTCATGACACTCATCACTAAAGATGAAAGGTGCGTCCTTAGCTGGGAGATTAGTTAGGGGTCTAGCAATTTGAGAGAAATTCTTGATAAAGCGTCTATAGAACCCTGCATGTCCCAAAAAGCTACGAATTCCTTTCACATTCGTGGGAGGTGGAAGTTTTTCAATAACTTCAATCTTCGCTTTGTCCACCTCTATACCACGTTCGGACACTTTATGTCCTAGCACTATTCCTTCCTGAACCATAAAATGGCATTTCTCCCAGTTCAGGATTAAGTGCTTTTCTTCACATCGCTGCAAGACTCTATCTAAGTTCTCCAAACAATGATCGAAGGTTTTGCCATAGACGGTAAAATCATCCATGAAAACCTCCATGATCTTCTCAATCATGTCCGAGAAAATATACATCATGCACCGTTGGAAATAAGCTGGAGCATTGCACAATCCGAACGACATTCGTCGGTATGCATAAGTTCCATATGGGCATGTAAAGGTAGTCTTTTCTTGGTCATCTGGGTGGATTGGGATTTGGTGATATCCAGAATAACCATCAAGGAAACAAAAGAAAGAGTGGTTTGCAAGCCGTTCCAACATTTCATCAATGAAGGGTAACGGAAAATGATCTTTCTTTGTAGCCTTATTGAGTTTTCGATAGTCAATACCCATACGCCACCTAGTGACAATTCGTTGAGGGATGAGTTCATTCTTCTCATTCCTAACGACCGTCATTCCTCCTTTCTTTGGCACTACTTGGACAGGGCTAACCCACTCACTATGTGGCACAGGATAAATAATCCCAGCACGATAGAGTTTGAGGACCTCTTTCTTAACAACCTCTCACATAGCATTGTTAAGTCTCCGTTGTGGTTCCCTTGAAGGTGTAGAATTGGGATCAATAGGGATACGATGAGTGCAGAGAATGGGACTAATGCCCGTGAGATCCTCGAGAGAGTAGCCGAATGCTGATCTATGTCTTTCAAGAACAGTGACAAGTTGTTGTGTTTCATAATCGGAAAGCTTGTCACTGATAATTACTGGAGTTTTTGAGTTGTTGTGCGAGAAGACATATCTAAGGCCAGAAGGAAGAGGTTTTAATTCTATCGAAGGAGGTGAAGGTAGTTCATTTTTGTCTAGCTCAACAGGTTCTACCAACTCTTCTTCTTCTTGAACAAAGTGTTCATGATTAAAGAATGGTTGGGTCATCTCCTCTTGAGTCACCATTAAGACCTCCTCAATAGGATCTGGGTCTAGTTTGGGTTCCACTATCGTGTTAATTGATCTAGCAGGAGGAACAACAATAGTGGAATTCCCAACCTTGAAGTCTAAATGACCTCGTTGTGGTTGTTCCTGTAGAAGTTTCATGATTGGTCTGCCAATCAAGAGAGGAATCTCTGGTATGTCAAAAATGTGGAAATCTAGACATATTCCAGAGTCCTTGATTCTAACAGGAACTGCCCTTAATACCCCATGGCTTTCTAGAATTAGTCTAGATGGACTTTGTAAAAGTTTTTGAGATGGGGTTATGGACTCGTTGGGATAAAGAGTGTCAGCTAACTCCTTGGAAATAACATTTATCCCAACATATGGATTGTAGTGGACCTTCCTAGCGGACCTTCTGATTTGGCACAGAAGAATGGTTGAAGGAGTGACGATCCGAGCTACCTCAGGAGACAGCTCTGCTTCTGTTAGCCATTCGTAACTCAGAATAGCCGAAAGGCTTTTGATGTGTTCTATGTCAACAGATTCTACTCTTAGAACAGATTGAGTGGTCCTTGCTAGAGGTCGTGTTTGGATAGGAAAATTCGAGGTGTTTCCATAATCTTCAAAAAGATCTTCCTCGAATTCAAAGGGATGCTCTAAAGGTGGTGGTTCATCATCCCTTAGTTGGTTTTGCATTCCTTTATAAGGAGGTTTCTCTACAACCAAATTAATAGGTGGGTCAAGTGGAATTTCTAACTCGGTTGCAAGTTCCTCATCTTTTGGTTTAGGATCAGGCTCGACTTCTTTTTCTTCTTCAGGAAACTCATCATAAATGCCTGTGTAAGGTGTATTTTCAAGGATTTTCTCTAGGATAGCTCTCCCCTCATCTGTGAGCTTGTGTGTGAATGAGCCTCCTGAAGCAATGTCGAGGTGAAGAGCAGCTTCCTTGCTTAGACCACGATAAAAGTCGTAGTACAGTACATGGTCAGGCAGGGAAAGGTTTGGACCGGAATTGGTAAGGCTTGTGAACCTAGCCCAAGCTGCTCCTAAAGTTTCCTTCTCTCTTTGTTTGAATGTAAGAATTTCGATTCTAAGGTCAGCAATTCGAAAAAGTGGGAAGAAAGCGAGACAAAAGTTGTCCCGAAGTTCATCCCAATTTGCATTAACGCTCCCTACAGAATGAGCATACCACTTTTTTGCTCTTCCCAAAAGGGAGAACGGAAATAATTTCCATTTAAGGGTTTCTTGTGTCATGCCGGAAATAGATCGGCAAGAGCACAACTGCTCGAATTCTCTAAGGTGGGTGTATGGATCTTCATCTACTTGCCCAGAGAAGGGTTGCTCCTGAATCATGGCTATTAGATCAGGGCCGAGGTCGTAGCCATCTGTAAGAATTGGATGTGATGATGGTGGTGGCTCTAATAACTCGCCCTTTGGAGCAAAGAATTTATAAATAGGAGTGAAATCCATGTGGTGTGGTGAAAATGGTAAGGTGAGTGTGGTAAAAAGGAAAAGAAAAAGGATACACGGACGACTTGGTTCGAAACTAGCACAGCTACCGTTCCCCGGCAACGGCGCCAGAAAGCTTGTTGGGTATTTTAAACGCAAACAGAAAAATCCGCAAGCGCATGGATACCGATGTAGCTTTCACCCGGGAGTATTCCAGAGTATCGATTTTCCACAGAGAACGTGAGTGTACTAATTAAGATCCAAGATCGCGCAAGGATAACTATATAATTATTTTTGGTGGAAAGAGAGGAAGTTTCCTGAGAGTTCTCTAGTTGATCTAAGAATCAAGAATTACTTCAAGATTATCTATATCGGGACATCAGAGCACTAACCACAGAAAGAGATGAGAAGGGGGCTAGGAAGGTCTGACTACGGTCCTACAAACACCGATCCGAACGAGGTGGAATACGTCGACCATTAGGGCTGTCACTACCCTAAGGCTACCACAACAATCCGCAGGATTGGGTACAATTCCAGGTAATTGCAAGACTAAACACCACGTCTAATCTATTAATTACTACTCTAATGTTGCAAAGATTAGAGCACTTGATGCAAGCGGGAATCCAATAAATAACTTGAATGTAAATAAAAGTAATTAAAGAACTCAGGATTATGAATTGAAGAACCTGGAGAACGATGAAGAACGAACCAGTTGCTGCAAAAGTACAATGTTGAGGAAGATCCGACAGATCTGGCTCCTCCTCCGCTCTCCTCTTCTCTCTCCCTATTTTCTAGATTACAACTAGAACTAACTAGAACTAGAACTAGAGGAACTAGAACTAGAAGAACTAGAGGGATCCTCTCTACTTGGATGAAGAATTGAAACCCTAGTCCAGGAAGAGTAGCCCCCAAGAAATCTAGGAAGAGTAGCTCCCAAGAAATCTAGGAAGAGTAGCTCCCAAGGAATTTCCACGTTATTCTCCACCATCCGATCAAACCGACCTTAATCGCGTGATTTTCCTTGATCCTTAGAGTCGGTGGAGCATGATCCGCGAAGTTGACCCTGATTGGGCACTGTAGCAGGGCGGGCGCCCAGGAGAGTAGGGCGGGCGCCCTGCCTCCGAGCCCGATCGCCTTCCCGTTCGTTCCCGTGGCATCTAGAGTCTTCTAGATGGTAGAAAATTGCGCGGCACGTTAATATCTCTACGTAATCCCGACATGTGGGCCTTTCTTCCATATTTCCTGATAACCCCCTGCAGAAATAGATAAACACCAAAACTCGTCGAATTCTGTCAGATAAAACCCTAAGTCTAGGTGTTGGTTGCATTTGGATCCTTTTCCATGATTAGTTGATGGTTAAATGTGAGCATTAAGGACCGTCAACACCAGTGCGTCGCCTCGAGCTCCCTCCCTCGACTCGTCCATAGGCTCGACCTCCCAAGAGGTCGAGAGGTCGCTTATCGCCGTCCGCACGCGACGGTTCAAGGCAACCTCCGCCTCGAGCTGGGCCTTAGCATTACGGGCCTCGACTTGAGCGGCTAGGAGTTCGTCCTTAAGCCCTGTAAATGCCAATACAAGAAGCTTTAGGAAAAAAGCCCAGCACACCTCGAAAAAGTAACCCGGCAAAGGAAACTTACCTCGAACACTCTCCTCCAGGGCCGTGTTCTCACCGACCAATCTGGTGTTGGCCCTCTCGATCTCTCTGTTGGAGCGCGCCAGCTCAGTATTGGCAACGCGGAGATCTTCGATCACCTTGCCAGCCTGAGCAATGGCCCCGCTCTTCTCCAGCAATTCTCCCTTCAGACGCTCAACGTCGTCAGAGAGACTGCGGGATCGAGCCTGCTCCGCCTCGAGGTCTTCGAGGGCCTTCTTCTTTACGTCCTCGGCAGTACTCCTGGCGACCTCACTATCCACATACGCCACCTTCATCTTCTGGAAGGAATCACGGAGGGAGTCCAGGTCGGTATTGAGAAGGCCCTTCTCCTTGTCCAGATCCGCAATAACGTTCTTGTAGGACAGGGCCTCCTCCCGGGCTCTGGATGCAGCCTCCTCGACCGTCAGAGCCCGCTCCCGCAGCAGCGTCGTCTCCTCCTCCGCCTTTTTCGAGGCCTCTCGAGCCTCCGCCAAGGCAACCTCACTCGCCTTCTTCTCCTCCCCGAGCGCTATGAGATCTTTATAGGCCTTAAGGAGTTTCTCCTGTGACTCGAGGAGTTGATCCTTGAGGACGGGGAGCTGCTCCCAGCCGCCCCTCGTGGCGTGAATGAAACTGGACTTGATGCGGGAGGTCTCTTTCATATCCTACGAACAAGGGATCAAACGGTTAGAACACAAGACCAAAAGGTTCCGTGGAGATTGAAGATCGAAAAACACTTATAAAATAAGCCGGCCCGAGCCCGTTGTTGATAACGTCGGCCAGGAGCCCCACCACATGCTTCATCCAAAGGCGGAGCTCCTTGACGTGTTCCCACTTCTCCGCCTCCTTCCTATCGTCTAGGAAGATATTAGGCTCGGACGGGTCGGTGGAAGCCCAGATGCGGATCCGATCGGGGCACCAATGCTCCATCTCCCGGTCGGCCCGCGCCTTGACGCCGTGGATGAGGTCTTCGACGGTCTCGAGGGAACCCCCATGGCGCAGGAACAGGTCGACGAGGCATGGGAACTGCCCATCGTCGTCCACCGTCTTCCAGGTACCGTCCTTGGTCCCCGACGTCCCAATCTCATCCTCCTCAGAGGGAAAGTGGTCCTCCCACGCCCGACGCTCTCGGAGGAACCCTGGCGCGATCCCGTCCATGCCATAGATTGTCCTCTTGATCTCAGACTCAGGGTCGGTGGGGGTGTGCATCATACAGGCGAGCACCACCACTCCGTCCGTTCGCCCCAACTCTGCCCGGATCGCGGCAGGAGCTCCCGGGAGGAGCCACGCTGGGGTGGGAGGGCCGTACACCGACAAATTTTCCCCCTGATCGCCGGACTCTTGCGGCGCCGGCGGTACTGGTTGGGCCGGACCTTGAGGCAGGGGCTCGAGCGACCTTTCCTCTTGGCCCCCTTGCTCCTGCTGCAGCTGCTGTTGCTGCTGCTGTTGCTGCCCCTCGGGCATTTGCAGCTCCTGCTGCTGCTGCTGTTGCTGCTCCTGCTGCTGCTGCTCCCCCTACTGATATTGCTGCTCCTGTGGCGGCCGCGTCGCCTCGAGCTCCCGTTTCTCCCCCTCTTTCTCTTTCTCCTTCTGTTCCTCGAGGGCTCGAAGGCTAGCAGGCCAGGGAGTCCGTCCCGCGATGGGGGAGGTCGACGTTTCCTCCTCCATAGGGCGGGCACCACCAGACGCTTCGTTACCATCAGACGTATCGCTAATGGTGATGGGTTCCCCCTCGACCCCCAATTGAGGGGGCTCGGGGGCTCCTTCTGACGCTTGCGTCTGGGGCGCCTCACCACAAGTCGGCGGCGACGGGGTAGGCACGGGACAAGGCGGAGCAATCTCGACGCCGGCTGGAGGTTGGGAGTCGGAGGAGCCTACAAAGCAAAGGGTAAAGGTCAGACGCTATAGTAACCGACACAAGAACATCACAAAAACCTCAAAATAAACTACGAACCTGGTTCCTTGGAGGCAGCTCCCGTTTTGAGCCTCTTTGCCATGGACGGCTGGGCCTGCTCGAGGGTCCACTTTAGCCTGAGAAAAGATCGGCATATGAGGAAATGCAGAGGAGCAGGAAGACAAAAGCCACAACATCGAAAAGGCTTACCCCACAGGGAGAACAGCTCGCCTCCCGCCGCCCCGACCGGTGGGCCTCGAGCCACCCCTTGTCAGGGCTCCAGGCCCCTCAAGGGCAGGCGTGGGCCTAGGCGTGTGAGTTCCCGCCTGGCGGGTGTTGACGGTCCTTAAGTATCAAATTTAATTATCAAATAAATAAAGAAAAGGATCCAAATGAAATCAAGATCTAGACTTAGGGTTTTATCTGACAGAATTCCACGAGTTTTGGTGTTTGTCTATTTCTGCAGGGGGTTATCAGGAAATATGAAAGAAAGGCCCACATGTCAGGATTACGTAAAGATATTAACGTGCTGCGCAATTATCTTACATCTAGAAGACTCCAGAAGCCACGAGACCGAAGCGGAGGCGAAACGGGGCCAGAGGCAGGGTGCCCGCCCTGTCCTACTGGGCGCCCGCCCCCTGTCCAAGTCCAATCAGGACTCTGCTTTGTGGGAAGTCTCCACCGACCTAAAGGATGAATCTAAACCATACAATCTATGTCGGTTTGATCCAAGGGCCCATATTCACTTGAAGGGACTATAAAACCAGACCCCCTGGCCCCTGGAGGAGAGAGCCTCTCAACCCTAATTCATTGTTCCATCAAGGGAGAAGAAGCCTCTGATCAAGATTAGAGCCACAACATCAATTAGATATCTAGATTAGCATAGCTACATAGGATTAGAACTAGAAGGAGTCAATCTTCGATTGGTTTCCGGATCTGTCAGGAGGATTCTTGGTAATTCTCTAATTGTGTTTCTAATTACTTTCTAATTATCTTTGTTCTTCAATATTATGAATGTGACTTTGTTCTACTTCAATATATTGGTTATGACTTTGCTCTATTTGCTCATATTCAAGATTATATTGTTCTTAGTTTATCATAGTTATGTACTTGGCTTAGTTAGATATGATCTATATACATGCTTAGGATCGTATAGCGTTTATCCATCGGATCCATGGGTAAATGATAGATATTGTGTAGGCGTGGTGCTTATACCGTATTTATCTGCGATTGTACCCAATATGCCAGATCGTGGGGTGGTTCGTGATAGTGACAGCTTCATTGATTCTTATATAGTCCCCCTCTCGTGTATTGGGCTGGCAGAGCGACATTATTACAGGGGAGTGATTGCTATGTTTCTCATATTCCTTGCTAATATCACTATGCATGGGCGTGTAGTCTTGTCTCACAATGATTGCTAAGTATGCTTGCACTAACTATGATATGCTAGACTATATAGTTAAGAATAACTTAGGGAATATTCTTGTAGTTCGTTCTAATACCATGCTAATGACTTTCTAGAGTATCTAATTGAGGTGCTTATCATATTTATTATGTGGCTAGATCAGATTAGTTATCCTTGTCACTATTATTATTTCCTATATCTTTTATGTGACACTTATCCCTGTATGATGAGTTAGATATAATGTTCTCAATTATACATGCAATGATAGATGCTCAATCTCATATTCTATTCTGTAATCATTAGTGATGATTTCTAATCCCTTCCCAGTGGTAAAAATATAAATAACGATACCTGGAATACTTCCCGGTTAAAATGCTACATCGGTATTAATCTGTGCGCTTGCAGATCCCATTCATTATTTATTTAGAAGAGCAATTGCATATTTCAATACCGCGTCTCTTATATCATGCTGGGGATGACAACTTGGCTTCAGTGGTGTAAGGGATAGGTTTGGCATTTTTGGCACCGTTACTAGATTTAGAGAACTTAGTCTACTTTTAGTAATGATGTTAAGAATACCCAACAAGCATTTTTGGCGCCGTTGCCGGGGAAGGTTGATTACTAATCAGGAATAGAATAAAAGATTTAGAGTAATCATTCGCATCACTAATATGATTGAGCTTATCTATTCTCTCATACAGTTTTACCCCGATATTTTTCTATTTTATCTTATGCAGGGGAATGTATGAATAGAAGACATCTTCCAGGGAATTTTGTTGACAATCCTGAAGCATTATTCAAGAAGACGAGAGCCAAGCTAAAGAAATCATCAACACTTCAGCAAGAAGCTTCATCCAATCAAGAAGATCACCGGAACTTGTCTTCAGAGTTCGAAGCCATGGCGAACAAATCAATCCGCGAGTTCTTAGCTCCCACTACGGACAACATCCGCACTGGACCTGCTGTAGAGATCGATGGCAACTTTGAGCTCAAGCCTGGACTTATCAACATGGTGCAATCCAACCAGTTCTGTGGGAAGGCACACGAAGATGCTAGTGCTCATTTACAACACTTCCTGAGATTTGCAACACATTCACCATAGCAGGAGTTTATAAAGACGCTATACTACTTCGCCTCTTCCCATTCTCACTGTTAGGAAGAGTGAAGCAGTGGTTCTATGCTACAAAGGAGACGAATACTACGTGGGCACTCTGCTCAACAAACTTCCTGGCTAAGTTCTTTCCCATGGGCAAGACCAATGCTCTCCGTGGGAAGATTACAAGTTTTCAGCAACAAAATGATGAATCTGTTCCAGAAGCATGGGAGCGCTTTCAAGACTACATCCTAGAATGTCCCCATCATGGAATGGAGAGTTGGCTATTGATGCAAACGTTTTATCATGGGCTCAGCAACAGTGCCCGAGAGACCATGGATGCTGCAGCTGGAGGAGCATTCTTATCACATACTATACCACAAGCCACAGCTCTTGTGGAGAAGATGGCGTCCAACCAAAGCTGGAATGAAGAGAGGACCCCGACACGCAAGAGAGGTGGAGGTATGCATCAGCTGAAGGAGGTAGACATGCTGTCTGCAAAGCTAGACCTGCTCATGAAGAAGCTCGATGATAGAGCTGGAGACAAGAAAGAAGTTATGCACATCTACGACTCTCACATGACTTGTGAGGAGTGTGGAGACACTGGACACTCAGGCAACCACTGCCCTGAGATACTTGAGGATGTGAACTACATCAACAACAACAACTACTACTACAACCGTCCTCAACAAAATCAAGGTTGGAATCAACAGAGGCCTAACTACTCAGGTAATTATCAAGGTAACAATTCTTACAACAATAATAATTTTCCACCTTTGAGAGAGTTAGTGTCTAATCAAGGCAAGCTAATGGATAATCTATCTAAGAAATTGGCATCTAATGATAAAATACTAGAAAATATAAATAATTGAATGGATAATTTTTCTACTGCCATCAAGAATCAAATTAGCTTTAATAAGATGATTGAATCTCAGTTAAATCAAATAGCTGCTGCTGTTCCTACTACTAACCCCGGTATACCATCACAACCGGAAGGATTAGAATCTGCAAATCTTGTAGACATGTTTGATGCAGGTAATTGGAGTAACCCCGTCACTAAATTTTCTACTGACCGTCTGCCGGTCAAGAGAGGCGATCCAGGACGCCCCGTCATCCCGTTCTCCATCGGCATGGTGGACTTCCCAGAAGCACTCTGTGACTTTGGCTCTAGCGTCAACATTATACCTAGGGTACTCTATGAAAAATTCTTTACATATCCTTTATTAGAGACAACCATGTGTTTGCAGTTTGCAGATCAGACGATAACTTTTCCAAAAGGAATAGTGAGGAACCTTTGTGTCCGAGTTGGTACCTTGTATGCACTAGCAGACTTCGTAGTGGTAGAGACCGGAAATGATGAGAGAGCACCTATCATCTTAGGGAGGCCATTCTTGAACACCACGGGAGCTATCATCTACGCCAGTGCTGCTAAGATCAGTTTCTACATCAAAGGGAAGAAGGAGACATTTTTCTTCAAGAACAAGACTACACAAATTCCAAATCAATCCAGACGTGAATCAAGGAAGAGGACCAACAGGAGGAACAGGAACAAGCAAGTGTGGACCGAGTCAGCTAAGATGGTCACTGTAGTCCATGGAGGCCAAGATCACCAACTGAAGTCACCGTTTTTGACCAAGAAGGACGACCCAGGAATGCCAAGCATTTACTGCTCCATAAATGGATATAACTTCTACAAGACGATTTGCGACACCGGATCAGGCGTCAACATAATGGCCGCAGTCACCTATCGGCTCTTGTTCGGGACCATGCCACTAAGACCAACATACATTCAGCTCCAGATGGCAGATCAGACATTTCGAGAAGTTCAAGGAATAGTATCTGATGTTCCAGTCAAAATAGACGATCACTTTGTCTACACAGACTTTCAAGTTGTTGACATGGGAGAAGACGAGTATGATCCACCCATCATCCTTGGAAGGCCGTTCCTCAGCACCGTTAAAGCAATTATCTACATTGGAACCGGAGAAGTCCATATGCACTTCCCCTCAGAGAAGGTACGCCGTTATTTTACTGACCCTGACTATATCGTTGAAGAATCTAAGCAGGTCAGAAAGAGACGCAACCGCAACCAGAGAAGGCAGATCATCAAGGACGGATGGGCAGACTATGAAGGAGAAGTTGTAAGGTCAGAAGACGTAGAGTTTAAACAGAATTATCCAGAGGAGATTGAAGCACCGAGTCAGGTATGGAAAATGAAGATAACTATACAATAAGAGGAGGCGCTGCCGGAAATACCGACTACGCCACCCAACGAACCTCAGGACGATTAAGAAATTGGAGAGTCCCGTTCGGAGGACTTAAAAACACTGAACGCCTTGCCAAGAGGTAAACTTGGTAGTTATCCTTTCTTTCAGTTACTTCAAATAGTTTATTTAGTTAAACATGTTCATGGTATCCTAAAAAGAAAATAAAAATATGAAAAACAGTAAGCCCCATGTGAGTATACGAGTGGCATAAAACCCATACATACATTCACTGTGGTGGCATAAAAATAAAATAAATATTTTTCTGCTTTATAAAATAAAAATATAAAAACAGGGAGTAATAATTATTAAGGAGTCTCAAGATGATGAAGGCTATATATTTATGCTAACACTTAATTAGTTCCACAAGCTTTGTTGTCTATTTGAGCTCCACAGAATTCAAGAAGACTAGCAGACGGAGGACATTCTAATCGCTGTCAGAATGCTGCTGACTTTCAAGTACACCTCTGCCACCTGCTAGTTACATCAAGAGAAATTACGTCAAAATTCAGCTTGGGGGAGAGCACCCCCATTTATTCCGATAAGTATTTTTATCTATCTTTATACTTATATTATTTTAGAATATTAAAATACATAACTATGGAAAAACCAAATAAAGATTTTATGCTTATATATGTCTTTTGCTTAGTGTGTTTAATAAATAAATAAAGTGGCTATGCTAATCTGTATCTAAATAAAACTTAAGCATGGATATGATAAATAGTTGCTCTGCCTAATTTGCAAATTTTAAGTTCTCTCTCAAGTTTAGATATAACTGTTATAATTTAAAGCTTGCTCTAGACCTAAACTTGTGGGATAAAAACTTGATCTGAAGTCTAAGTTGTTAACGGATACGATATGGGAAGGTTGAGCTGCTGTTTATCTGTTCCTAGAGATGCTAGAATCCTGGAGAATTTTATCTTTGAAAATCTTTAAAATGTTGCATGATGAGTTCCTGTATGATGAGAGCTTAAAATTCCTACCACAGCCATATATACATGCTTGCTAGACTTTGAGCCACACATTTATTATTTACTGCTTATGAGCATTGAGTGTGGTCAAGCTGTGTAGACCCTTAGGAGCTTGTCATGTGGTTAAATCAAGATTTCACTTACACGTTCACTCATATATGCTACTTCTATTCCGGAAGTACCATCCACATATATCCACCCATTCCATCTCCAGAATCACCCAAAAATATTCTACTCCTAATCCGGGAGAGAATAACCAAAAATATTTTCTGTTTTCCCCTTGTAAAATAAATGCTCAAGATATCTTGTTACTACCACTTGCTATATTATCTCAAGAGATGAGTGCTCTAAAAAAAAGAGAAAATAATACGAGGAAATAAAAAGGAGCAAGTGCTCGGAACCTCGAAAGAAAAGAAAAAGTGAGACGAGAGGTAAAAATGGACAAGTGTCCGACAGTAGAATTAGGGGTGCAAGATACCCACCTGAGAGAAAAGAAAAAGAAGAGCATCTCATTCTCCTCATAAAGTTTCAAAAGCAAGGAAGGTATGTATCCCCTCAAAAGAGCAAAGTAGAATTAGACTTCCACCACCATTGTTTTCACCATTGTTATCACCATCATCACCATATACCATTCATTCGCCACACATGCACATCTTGATTTGGCTTATTGACTTGTTACTTTGGATCCATGGTTTGACTATGCAATAAATGTCTTGTAAGTATGTATATTTTATCTCCCACCTATGAGCTCGAGATATTAAAGCCTTATTAGAGTAGGATGAGAGAGAAGGCAATGTCACTATGCCTCATACCACAAATACCACATATCTTGAGAGAAGGCATATACCATCAATGCCTTGGTAAGGATCCAAAAATACCACAAAAGAGAGACCTGAGAGAATCATACAAGGAATCTCTGAGTTTTATTTGAAAATCTGCAAGAATCCCAGAGCTATAGCTGATCAAGAATAAGAGACATGGCACTTGGCTAGACTGTTCTATCTTTTAACCACTCAAGACAGAAGTGACAGTTACAAGTCCCATGGTGGAGGTAAAGTAAGTAAGTTTTAAGTCTTGACAGTTTACTCTAACTCAGAGATGAGATCTTATTTAAAAGCATGTGTACCGCCAATTTTTAAAAAAATATTGCAGCAACTTCTGATCCATAGCTGAGTCTATCCTTGCTCAGGGACGAGCAAGAGGTAAGCTTGGGGGAGTTTGTTGACGGTCCTTAAGTATCAAATTTAATTATCAAATAAATAAAGAAAAGGATCCAAATGAAATCAAGATCTAGACTTAGGGTTTTATCTGACAGAATTCCACGAGTTTTGGTGTTTGTCTATTTCTGCAGGGGGTTCTCAGGAAATATGAAAGAAAGGCCCACATGTCAGGATTACGTAAAGATATTAACGTGCTGCGCAATTATCTTACATCTAGAAGACTCCAGAAGCCACGAGACCGAAGCGGAGGCGAAACGGGGCCAGAGGCAGGGTGCCCGCCCTGTCCTACTGGGCGCCCGCCCCCTGTCCAAGTCCAATCAGGACTCTGCTTTGTGGGAAGTCTCCACCGACCTAAAGGATGAATCTAAACCATACAATCTATGTCGGTTTGATCCAAGGGCCCATATTCACTTGAAGGGACTATAAAACCAGACCCCCTGGCCCCTGGAGGAGAGAGCCTCTCAACCCTAATTCATTGTTCCATCAAGGGAGAAGAAGCCTCTGATCAAGATTAGAGCCACAACATCAATTAGATATCTAGATTAGCATAGCTACATAGGATTAGAACTAGAAGGAGTCAATCGTCGATTGGTTTCCGGATCTGTCAGGAGGATTCTTGGTAATTCTCTAATTGTGTTTCTAATTACTTTCTAATTATCTTTGTTCTTCAATATTATGAATGTGACTTTGTTCTACTTCAATATATTGGTTATGACTTTGCTCTATTTGCTCATATTCAAGATTATATTGTTCTTAGTTTATCATAGTTATGTACTTGGCTTAGTTAGATATGATCTATATACATGCTTAGGATCGTATAGCGTTTATCCATCGGATCCATGGGTAAATGATAGATATTGTGTAGGCGTGGTGCTTATACCGTATTTATCTGCGATTGTACCCAATATGCCAGATCGTGGGGTGGTTCGTGATAGTGACAGCTTCATTGATTCTTATATAGTCCCCCTCTCGTGTATTGGGCTGGCAGAGCAACATTATTACAGGGGAGTGATTGCTATGTTTCTCATATTCCTTGCTAATATCACTATGCATGGGCGTAGTCTTGTCTCACAATGATTGCTAAGTATGCTTGCACTAACTATGATATGCTAGACTATATAGTTAAGAATAACTTAGGAAATATTCTTGTAGTTCGTTCTAATACCATGCTAATGACTTTCTAGAGTATCTAATTGGGGTGCTTATCATATTTATTATGTGGCTAGATCAGATTAGTTATCCTTGTCACTATTATTATTTCCTATATCTTTTATGTGACACTTATCCCTGTATGATGAGTTAGATATAATGTTCTCAATTATACATGCAATGATAGATGCTCAATCTCATATTCTATTCTGTAATCATTAGTGATGATTTCTAATCCCTTCCCAGTGGTAAAAATATAAATAACGATACCTGGAATACTTCCCGGTTAAAATGCTACATCGGTATTAATCTGTGCGCTTGCAGATCCCATTCATTATTTATTTAGAAGAGCAATTGCATATTTCAATACCGCGTCTCTTATATCATGCTGGGGATGACAACTTGGCTTAAGTGGTGTAAGGGATAGGTTTGGCATTTTTGGCACCGTTACTAGATTTAGAGAACTTAGTCTACTTTTAGTAATGATGTTAAGAATACCCAACAGCGGGCGCCGGGACTGGCGCTCCTACGGCCGGCCTCTCCTTTCTCGGAGGCCGCGGCGCGACCGCGAGTCAGTGGCCCCGTCGCCTGGGGCCTAGCATGACCGCTCTCCCTGGGCGCCGGGGGAGGTCGCGGCGCAACTTGACCAACCTTGGGCGCAGGAGGGGTGTCGGCCCGAGAGCAGTGAGATCCGCTCGGACCCTCCTTGGGATTCTCTGTTCGGGGGGCGTCGACGTCGCCTCGAGGCAGACCCTCGAGGATTCGGTCAAGGTGCGACGCCATCCCCTCAGAGTCGTCGCTGTCCTCGTCATCATCATCGTCGTCGTTGGGGGATTCTTCCTCAGGCTCCCCCCTCTGCCTGGATTTGGCTCGAGGCGCCTCTAATGCTTGGTGGTCGAGGTTCTTCTTCTTCTCCCCCTTCTTTGCAGAGTCCTTGGCGGACTTTAGCTTTTCGGCAGACTGGCGCCGTTTGTCGCGATCGACCTCGTCCTCCTTTACCGGAGGCCTCGAGGACCGGACATCAATCCATCCCTGCCAAAACAAAGACAGACTTAGAAAAAAAAGGGGGGAAGAAAGGAAACCTAGAATCGAGGCTGTGCACGAGAAGAAAGCGTACCAGATCGATCGAGCCTGCATCCGGCCTCATGGGGAAGCCGTTAACATGCTCCGACTGAAAATCACCGGCAATTGCAGCCCTGACTCAGGCCGCGACTTCGTCATCCGTCGGAGCCTCGTTGGACATCCGGCACGCCTCGAGGTCCTGAGATGAGAAGCCAGGGCCCATCTCGTCCATCCTCAACGGTCGAGACATCAATGGGAGAACTCTCCGGTGATGGACGGCCGAGAGGACGAGAGTGGCGGTCAAACCCTCCTGGCGAAGCTTCTTCAGGGCGTCAAGGAGGGGGTCGAGCCGAGGTTGATGAGCTTGGACGACGCCGTATGTCCAGTCCGCTGGACGCTCCATGATCAGACGGCCCGAGTAGGAAGGCAGGAGGTTGTCGTCATTCCGCAGGTAAAACCACTGGGAGTCCCAGCCGGCGTGGTTGGTCGATAACCCTACCGGGATGTACTCCCGCGGCCTGTCCGTCTTCCCCGTCTTCTGCACAAGATTGAGGCATCCCTCCTGTACGGGCTTCCTTACGCCCGTGGTTCCGGTGGGGGCGTGGAAAAGCTCGCCCCTGTAGAGGTGGAGCCTCAGCTCCCAGTGCGGCATCATCCCCAAGTAGCCCTCACACACGGCGGCGAAGACCGCCGCGATGGTGATGGCGTTCGGGGAGAAGTGTTGGAGCTCCACCCCATAGTGGAAGCAGAGGGCCCGCATGAAGCGGCTCGGGGGCGCGCCCAGGCCGTGGCGGTGGAACTTGGCGAACGACACCACGTAGCGCTCGGGCGGCTGGGGCTCCCTGTGACTCGCCGGCGGCACGATCCACACTGGTGACGATAGCGAGATACGGCGGCACAGCAGTCCCTCTTTCTCAAGATCTAACAACCGGCGCTCCGTCATCGACGACGGGCGCCAGTCGTCGGCGGCGACGAGTCTTACAGGCATCTCGGCTGGAGGGACGGTGGATCCGCTACTGCTAGAGGAGGCGTGTGCGCGTGAGACGGCGAGAGAGCTAAGACGGCAAGAAGGCTAAGGCAAGAGTGAAGATGGGAGGTGGAAGAAAGAACGGCGTCCGCCGCGGCGTATTTATAAGCCACGATCCGCCAACGGACAGATCCAAGAAATAAGGTAACTCTCTCCCTTAAATGCGCCACCTAACCGTCTCTTTCCCCACACAGGCGGGGCGCTCCGAATTCCACGCCGACGCAGTGTCGTAACGTCACCCACCTGAAAAGGCGCGCCCAACGGGCAGAAAGGCGAACCGGCACGGCCACTTCCTTCCCTAGAAAGCCAAGGGGTGTACCCGCGAGAGTCTCGAGAGGTCGATGGCTGGCCCGCCGAAAGGGTTCGACAGCCGATCTCGAGCGCCAGAGTCAGGGATCCCCAGCGAGCGGTCGAAGATCGAGGCCCGCCTCGAGGACTCGCTGGCAATATCCAAGGTAGGGTCGAGACAGTCGAGAGGAATCCCCCCGACGGGAGGCATCGAGCCGCCGGACTCTATCGAATGAGACTGGTATCCCCGACCACGTCGATCCCGCTTTATGAGAACGCCTCCGGGCTACAGCTGACCCCCTCGAAAGGGGCACAGGTTCTCACTTGGATTACCCGCTAGAAACTCAATATGGGGTGGAAGACGCTCTCTCTATCGAGAGTACGTCGAAACCCCAAAAAAAAATGAGCCAGTCAGAACCTTCCACCACTGGTGTCGAAAGCGCTTCTGCGAATTAGACAGCATAGCCCTCGAAGGAGTCAAAAACTCCTCCGAGGGCTCGGGGGCTACCCCCGCGGGGTCGCTCGCGCGCCCCCATGAAAATTCGATCGCAAAACAAAGCCTCCACTCGAGCGCAAGCGCTCAAATGGAGGCTCGGGGGCTACTGTCGAGGGTATCAGTAAGGGGTACCCTCACCGATGCGCATTACGAGATTGCCCGTACGCAGGTCGAGGCCCTCAATTCGACGCTCTAGTCTTACGCGTGCGCTGCCATCGACGACCGCAACCTCGAAGACGAAAATAGCGTCGAGCGAATCGGTCAGGCGTCGAGCGCTGGTTACCGTCGAATACGGAACAGGCTCACGCGAACCGGGAGGCGTCGAGCGCAAGGACGCCGCCCGCCGCCTGACGCGCGCACGCGAGTCGGGGCATTAAATGTGTCTGACGCTTCCCCACCTAACACACAGGTCATGGGAGGCGTGATAGGGAACAGGCATCCGTCCCATCGACCTTTTTGCAGCCTTCCCGTCGAACGACCCAGGGCATATCAGGATGCGGGAAACAAGGATGGGACGTCTAATCGGGACCCCCTCGAGACATTCAAGGTCAGCGCTCCGGACATCACCACGTTACACGGCGTCCGACCCTCGACCGAACGGGATTCCTTCCTGGGGACGAGTTGGACGTCGACTGACAACACCGCAACCACCCCGCCGGATCTGCCGCCATGCCGTACGAGCGTGCGACCGTTGAACCAACACAAGACGGCGCGCAGAGCAGAATGCAGGGGCACGCGTAATCATCACCAGGCTATCAAGACGGGACGGCTCGAGGCCATGCCGGTACGGAAGCCTCGAGTAGGTCAGCGCTCCATGCTGCTATCGACTCCTATTCTGACGCCTATACATGTACCCTAGGTCTCTCCTTGGAACTATAAAAGGAGGGACTCAGGAATAGAACAGGAGAGACAACACCACGCAATATTACACACACACAACGCTCATTCGTAGTAGAACTCCACACTCTATACCACGCTTGTATTCGCCCCTGTACAAGCACTTAGGTGCAAGATAATACAAACTCTCTCCCCCCGCTAGACGTAGGGCCTTCTCTTGCCCGAACCAGGATAAATCTCTGTGTCTTCTTGCATCACCATCTGGGAAAGGGAGCACGCATACAAATTCACTCGTTGGTGTGACCCCCCGTGGGGAAAACACCGACAGATAAGCACCTCAATTAGATACTCTAGAAAGTCATTAGCATGGTATTAGAACGAACTACAAGAATATTCCCTAAGTTATTCTCAACTATATAGTCTAGCATTATCATAGTTAGTGCAAGCATACTTAGCAATCATTGTGAGACAAGACTACGCCCATGCATAGTGATATTAGCAAGGAATATGAGAAACATAGCAATCACTCCCCTGTAATAATGTTGCTCTGCCAGCCCAATACACGAGAGGGGGACTATATAAGAATCAATGAAGCTGTCACTATCACGAACCACCCCACGATCTGGCATATTGGGTACAATCGCAGATAAATACGGTATAAGCACCACGCCTACACAATATCTATCATTTACCCATGGATCCGATGAATAAACGCTATACGATCCTAAGCATGTATATAGATCTAATCTAACTAAGCCAAGTACATAACTATGATAAACTAAGAACAATATAATCTTGAATATAAGCAAGTAGAGCAAAGTCATAAGCAATATATTGAAGTAGAACAAAGTCATATTCATAATATTGAAGAACAAAGATAATTAGAAAGTAATTAGAAGCACAATTAGAGAATTACCAAGAATCCTCTTGACAGATCCGGAAACCAATCGAAGATTGACTCCTTCTAGTTCTAATCCTATGTAGCTATGCTAATCTAGATATCTAATTGATGTGGTGGCTCTAATCTTGATCAGAGGCTTCTTCTCCCTTGATGGAACAATGAATTAGGGTTGAGAGGCTCTCTCCTCCAGGGGCCAGGGGGTCTGGTTTTATAGTCCCTTCAAGTGAATATGGGCCATTGGATCAAACCGACATAGATTGTATGGTTTAGATTCATCCTTTAGGTCGGTGGAAATCTCCCGCGAAGCAGAGTCCTGATTGGACTCCTAGAGGGGGCGGGCGCCCAGGGCAGGAGGGCGGGCGCCCTGCCTCTGGTCCTGTTTTGCCTCCGCTTCGGTCTCGTGGCTTCTGGAGTCTTCTAGATGTAAGATAATTGCGCAGCACGTTAATATCTTTACGTAATCCCGACATGTGGGCCTTTCTTCCTTATTTCCTGATAACCCCCTGCAGAAATAGACAAACACCAAAACTCGTGGAATTCTATCAGATAAAACCCTAAGTCTAGATGTTGATTTCATTTGGATCCTTTTCTTTATTTATTTGATAATTAAATTTGATACTTAAGGACCGTCAACAGTGCTGAGGCGTTGAGAACGGCTGACTCTGAGCGGGTAGCTGGAGAGGCTGCTGTGACTGACTCTGAGTCGGAGGCGCTGGAGTGGGTGGCCTGACAGTCGAGGTGCCTGGAAGCTAAATCTGTGGAATCTGAATCCCTAAGGCGGCCATGATAGCGGCCATCATCGCTGTCTGCTGGGCCTAGAACGCAAGAGGCGGGCATGATAGCGGCCATCATCGCTGTCTGCTGGGCCTTGAACGCAAGCTGCTGCTCCTGAAAGGTGAGAAATTGTCGCTGGAGCTCATCCTGCCTAGCCTGCACGGCTGCATTGATGGCAGCCTAGTCCCTATCTCTCCTTGCCTGCTCCTCAGCTGCACGGTGCTGATCTGCCCTCATACCCTCTAAGATAGCAAGCAAAGCTATGTCTGAAGCACTAGAAGAGCCCCCTGCCTCGTGGTCGTGTGCTCTAGGAGGGAGGTCTGATACTGGCGGCTGATAGTCATCATCTGAGCTGTCTGAGGCGAAGTCAAACTCTCCCTCTGCCTCTGCATCTGCGAAAGCCCCAATGGCTATGTCCTGCTGCTCCTCAGTCTCTAGAACTGCTGCTGTACTGCGAGTGCCCCTAGGAGAAGGAGGGGGCACCGGTCCGCGTGGTGCACGAGGAGGTGGAGTAGCTCGGAGGTTGTGGTGTGCTCGCAGCATCTGCCTGGGGTCGTAGTGGGGGAAGACTGTGTCTGACTCTGTCAACTCCCTCTGCAAGTGAGCTGGCAGGGGTAGTGGCCTGGCACGGAGAATAAGAAGAGTAATCCAATGTGCATACGGCAACTGACGCCGCCCCCTAAAACTCTCTGAGATAGTGTCCTCGATCTCTGAGACGATCAGATCCCACAAGTCAAACTGCGTCTGGGAGATGAGGTGAGCAACTAGCCACTGCTGGATACGACTGAATCCATCTCTGTAACCTGTCCTGGGGAGAAGAGTCTTCCTCAACACAAAGTCGAGGATCCTGGCGGGGCGTGTCAAGTCTCCCACTGTCCTGCTGGAGCCCTCTCCAAACGGCGGACGGAAACAAGGAGCCACAAAGTCAACCGGTGGTATCTCACCACTATGAGGACGACAAGGGGGCTCGAAGTTCCCGTAGCACAGTTGGTGAATCCTGGTGGAGTAGGCTCTCAAACCAAGCACCTCTCTGGCCCTCTGAGTTGTGACCCTGTAGTCGGTCCCTGCCAGTGCATAGTGGATATAGCTGTGATCCGGAGAAACCCACACTGACGTGTAGAACTCTCTGACCCACTGCTCACAGTAAGTACCTGGGAGAGCTAGCAACTCTGGGAGACCGGGGAGGTAAGTGAAGTACTGACAGATATCTGCCCCATCCACGTTCCCGAGTATCTCAGATCAATAACTCGGTGCTCCCTGAACTGAGACTGAGAGCGAACCAGTGCCTCGTAAAAGTCCTCCTGGACGACTGTGTAGAACCTGGCACCGGCTCTGGAGTCCCTAGCAGCTGGGAACCAAGTAGGAAAGGGGACAAAGCGTAGCTGCTGGATCTCGCGGGCTGACACCAGGGTGAGATCCCTATGGATCCTGACTGGCCTCTGATGAGAAGCTGGAGTGCCTCTGGCTGGTGTGGCACGAGCAGCGGAGGTAGACTGGCCCTGCGTACCAGGCCGAGGAGTGGCCTGGGTACGAGTGCGGGTCGACCTCCTAAGGGGCTGCTCCTGCTCCTGTCCCTCTGCTGGACCCTCGGCCTGGGCCTCTGCCTCTGTGTCTGTGTCTGGATCCTCCTGAGCTGGCTCTCTGACGTTGATCCTGACACGCTGCCCTCCTAGCATAATAGTGCCTAGAGGTGATCCATGTGGAGCCTCGGCCTCAAGTACTGCACGCCTCTAACGGGGCGTGAGATCTGCCCCTATCCTCAAGGCACCTGACCGTCCACCCCTCTCAGCTGCCTCGGCTGCGGTTGCAACTGCCTCGGCCACCTCTGCCTCTCTGTCGCTGACCTTGCGCTTCTTGGTGGCTAGCTTCTTACCCTTGCCCTTCTCTGCCGCTGTCAGGTGACGGGGAGGATCACCTCCACCATCACCCCCTGGGGAACCCCCTGCGCTGGCTGCCGGTCCACTGACATTCTTGCAACGAGCCATCGCAAGAAAGAACGACTGAACGAACTGCTGGCAAAAACAACCAACTGACAAAGGAGATCAACGCGCTGCAGAGAATAGACAAGATAGGGTATGTATAAGAAATCATAATAGCTAGAGATGAGAGAACCCTATAGACCGCAAGTTTAGGTAAGGAACGAGCGTAAACGACTTACGATCGGGCGACGAGACGCGTTCCAGATTAAAGAATGCGATCAGAATCCTTCGGAGAACACGAATCAAATCCTTAAAGTGCTGCACGGGTGAGACGATCGAGATCAAGATCAAAACCTCAATTGAATCCTTTTGCACATAAGAACAAGCACCTTGGGGGCATGGTTCAAGAAACTTACCCAAACCCTAGAATCTCTGCGTGATTCGGAGATCCACATGAAGAGAAGGGAGAGGAGATGATTTGGAGGCGGATCTGGCACGAGGGCGAGGTTAGGGGCCGCCGGAATCAAGGACGACGACGGTGGCGGCGGATCCACGGAGTTAGGGCACGGGGGAGGCTCGGGCGAAGATTGGAGATGATTAGAAAACCGCCCACGAAAGCCCCTGGGCACGGGCTTTATGCGCCCGCCGCGGGGTCACCGGACGCTCTTAATGTGGCACCGGACACGTTCGGTGACCACCGGACTCATGCGCAGAGAGGTTTGCAAATCGGCACCGCACCTGACGATGGCCACCGGATGCTGGCTTTAGCGTCCGGTGCTTCAGGACACGCCAGGTGAGCACCGGACGCACCTCACCGGACGCTACAGGGATACTGTTCCTACGTCCGGTGAGTGCAGTCTGGCACTCACAACGCACCGGACACACCGAGACAGCGTCCGGTGCAGCGTTCGGTGCTCCTCTGAGCACTTTTTCAACTTAGCACTACGTCCGACTTTGACCCAACCAAGTTCCATCTTCAAATACACACAAATAAACACCAAATGGAACTGGTATGTGTGACTTCTCTCAAACCCTCAAGTTTTCACAAATATTTAGCCATAGGCTTAGTAGTTTTTATGAAAATAAATCAAGAAATCACCAAGGAGCATCATGTGGCCATAAGGCTAGGGGTTAGAATCACAATGAGCTTTGAATGCTCCCCCTATCTATGGACGAACACAGCGGATGCTCAAAGAATAACCGAAAAGAAACGGTCAACTAACAAGCATGCACATGATATGAGTTGTAATGCAATACTTGAAGGTAAACTAAAGCTTGTCAAGTTTGATCCAGGGTTAAGCTTTTTCACACACACAAGGGGGTTATCTTAACCATGTTAGACAAGCCCTACATGCAAGTTGGATTTTAGTTTTAGTATGCATGATATGCAAAGCAAAAGTTATTTACAACATTCAACACATAACTTTTATCTTTTAGTGAAGTTAGAGAGATCAAGCACATTAAGTTCATTTCTTAACATACAAAACCTAGCTTCATCTAGGGGTTTTGTGAAGATATCCGCCAATTGATTTTCCGTTCCCACATTCTCTAGAGATATATCACCTTTAGCAACATGATCCCTAAGGAAGTAGTGGCGGATGTCAATATGTTTTGTGCGGGTGTGTTGAACCGGGTTGTTTGCAAGTTTTACGGCACTTTTGTTGTCACACAACAAAGGTACTTTGTCTAGTACTACTTCATAGTCTAGCAAAGTTTGTTTCATGTAGAGTCTTTGTGCACAACAAGCACCGGCGGCAATGTATTCCGCCTCGGCCGTTGACAAGGCAACACTATTTTGTTTCTTTGACATCCAAGAGACAAGTGATCTACCTAGGAAGTGGCACTCCTTCCTTCATTTGCTTGACTTGAAATCCTAGGAAGAAGGATAGCTCACCAATCATGGACATCTCAAACTCCTTGGACATCAAATCACCAAATTCCTTGCAAAAATCTTCATTAGTAGAGCCAAAAATAATATCATCAACATAAACTTGGCAAATGAAGATTTCCCCATTCATTTTCATGGTGAAGAGTGTTGTGTCAACTTTCCCAATCTTGAAGCCCTTCTCAATGAGGAAGTCCCTAAGCCTCTCATACCAAGCTCTAGGATCTTGCTTGAGACCATAGAGAGCCTTAGACAACCGGTAGACATGCTTGGGGTACCTAGGGTCTTCAAAACCGGGGGGTTGCTCAACATAGACAAGCTCATTAATATATCCATTCAAAAAAGCACTTTTCACATCCATTTGAAATAACTTGATATCATGACTAGATGCATATGCAAGTAGGATACGGATTGCTTCAAGTCTTGCCACCGGTGCAAAGGTTTCACCGAAGTCAAGACCTTCCACTTGTGAAAAGCCTTTTGCCACGAGCCTTGCCTTGTTGCGCACCACTTTCCCTTGATCATCCTTCTTGTTCCGGAAGACCCACTTTGTTCCAATCACTCTTGCATCTTTGGGTCGCTCTTCAAGTGTCCATACTTGGTTGCGAGAGAAGTTGTTCAACTCCTCTTGCATGGCCATGATCCAATCCGCATCACGAAGAGCTTCCTCTATAGTCTTTGGTTCATCTTCAAGAGACACAAAAGCGTGATGTTCAATAAATAAAGCATGTCTAGAACGAGTAGTTACACCACGTGATGGACTCCCGATGATGAGATCTTGAGAGTGATCTTGGAGGAGATGTGATGTTCTTCTTGGTGCCACTTGAGGGGTTGGTTGGGGAGCATCAACATCTTGTGCTTGTGCCATCGCTTGCTCATGAGTGACTTGAGTGTCTTCATGAGCATCTCTCACATCCTTGTCTTCATCTTGTGGACCATGTGAGGTGGATGGTGGCTCAATGACTTGCACATCATCTTCATCTTCTTTTGGCTTGATATCCCCCACCGGCATGTTCTTCATGGCATCCCTCAATGGTTCACCACCTACATCATCAAGATTACCACTTGCTCCTTGGGAGCCATTAGTTTCATCAAATTCAACATCAAATGTTTCTTCAACCATGTTTGTGGCATGGTTAAAGACCCTATATGCCTTGGACTTTGATGAATAGCCAACCAAGTAGCCAATGTCACATATTCTTTGGAACTTTCCCAAGTGTTAGCACTTCTTGTAGATGTAGCATTTGCATCCAAACACTCTAAAGAATGAGACATCGGGCTTCTTCCCATTGAGCAACTCATATGGTGTCTTCTCTAGGAACTTGTGAGGAAAGAGCCGGTTTGAAGCATAGCATGCGGTGTTGATTGCCTCGGCCCACATCTTCTCTGAAGTGTTGTACTCATCTAGCATTGTTCTTGCCAAGGTGATCAATGTCCGGTTCTTTCTTTCTACAACCCCATTTTGTTGTGGTGTGTATGTTGAGGAGAACTCATGCTTGATTCCCACTTCATCACAATACTCTTTAATGTTGGTGTTGTCAAATTCTTTGCCATTGTCACTTCTAATCTTCTTGATCTTCACATCAAATTGATTTTGGGCATTCTTTGCAAACTTCTTGAATATTGATGCAACTTCGGCCTTGTCTTGCAAGAAGAATGTCTAAGTGTACCGGGAGAAATCATCAACTATGACCAAGCAATATTTGTTGCCTCCAAGACTAGCATATGTGGTTGGTCCAAATAAATCCATGTGAAGTAGCTCAAGCACTCTTGAAGTAGAGAGATAGGCCTTGGTTGGATGAGTATTTGCAACTTGCTTGCCGGCTTGACATGCACTACAAAGCTTGTCCTTCTCAAATGTCACATCCTTCAAGCCTCTAATCAATTCTTTCTTCATCAACTTCTTGAGTGTGCCCATTCCAACATGTGCTAACCTTCTATGCCACAACCACCCAAGTGAAGTCTTCGTGAATAAGCAAGTCTTGACATCAACTTCATCGGATGAGAAATCAACTACATATAGGTTGTTGTGTCGGAAGCCTTTGAATATCACTTCATTATCATCTTCCTTGGTCACAATCACTTCCTTCTTCTTGAATAAGCATTCAAATCCAAGATCACAAAGTTGTCCAACCGAGAGCAAGTTGAAACTCAATGATTGCACATAGAGCACATTGGTGATGGAGTTGTCATTTGATATAGCAACCTTTCCTAGTCCCTTGACCTTGCTTTTTGAATTGTCACCAAATGTGATCTTCTCTTGGTTGTCAACATCTTCATCAAGAGAGGTGAACATCTGGGGATCTCCGGTCATATGTTGAGTGCAACCACTATCAATTACCCAATGTGATCCGCCGGTCTTGTAGTTCACCTACACATAAGAGATCAAGCTTGAGATTTAGGGACCCACATTTGCTTAGGGCCCTTGACCTTCTCTACTAGTTGCTTTGGCACCCAAATCTTCTTTGGCCTTTGCTTGTTGGGCGGCCCCATGAAGCTAACCTTGACCTTGCCACTCTTGTCTTTCCTTACAATGTAGTGAGCATTGAAGGCAAATGGTCTTGCATGCTTGGGCAAGGGTGGTGGTAGTGGTGCCTTACACTCATCAGCAAAGTGTCCTTCTTGACCACACTCAAAGCATCTCTTTGGCTTTAGCTTGCTTGGTTGATCATGAGTGGCTAGTGACTTGATGAGCTTTGTTTGATTAGCCTTGTAGCCAATTCCACTTTTGTCCATCTTCATGATGGTGTTCATGAAAAGCTCACTTTGAAGGTCCTTCCCCTTTGTGAACTTTGCTAACCCCATGGTTAGGTGTTCCTTCTCTTTCTTGAGCTTGTTGTTCTCTTGAGTTAGCTTTTTGATGATTGGGTCATTGTTGCTAGCTAACTCATCCAAGATGAATGTCTCATCCTCTTCTTGCTTGTCATACATCAAACCAAGCTTGAGATATTGATTTTCTTCCTTGAGTAACTTGTTCTCATATGCAAGCTTCTTGTCTTGATCAAGTGACTCAATCACAATGGTCTTGTGCTTGGCTTGGTTTTGCAACTCTTTCTTGAGCATGACAATTTCATCCTTGAGCTTGATAGTGTCCTCATAACTCTCGGCCACTACCACTTTCTTGCCCTTGCAATCAACACATTTGCTTGTGCTCTCCACAAGTAAGTCATCACAAGATGTGGCTACATCAAGCTTAGCAACATTGTTAGTAGCAACATGTGTTTCATCAATTGCAAGTTCATAAGCAATCAAGGTTGTCATAGTTTGCTTTTAGAGTTGTTAGTTCTTCTTTCATTGCTCTATATCTAGTGATAAGCTCATCATGAACACTCTCAAGTTTATCATGTTTTTCTTTGAGCTCTTTTAGAGAGAGTTTGAGCTCCTTGAGCTTAGTGGTCATGATCTCATTTTGGTCTCTAAGCTCATCACTAGATTTAAGCTTTGCTAGAAGTGTATCATTTTCAAGTTCAAGCTTTTCATTTTCACTTCTAGTTTTTCTTATGACTTTTGTGTACTTGTTAAGCAATTTTACAAGTTCATCATAAGAAGGTGATTCGTATTCACTATCACTTTCACTACTCTCATCCTCACTTTGTACCTTCCGGTCACCCTTAGCCATAAGGCATAGGTGTGTAGAGGATGTAGATGGTGGTGAAGATGATGGTGATGGAGCATCGATGGCAATGGCGGCAACCTTCTCATCATCACTCTCATTGCCGGAGGAGTCACCACTTGAGCTCTCAATGTCAGTAAGCCAATCACCAACAATGTAAGCCTTGCCATTCTTCTTCTTGTAGTGCTCCTTCTTCTTGCCACCTTTCTTCTTGTATTGCTTCTTGTCATTCTTCTCATCATCACTTGAGTCATCTTGCTCTTTGTTCTTCTTCTTGTACTTGTCCTTCTTGGGCTTTGGACATTGATGAGCAAGATGGCCAAGCTCACCACAATTGTAGCAATCCATCTCGGAGATGGGCTTCCTCTTGCTACTTGTGAAGAACTTCTTCTTTTTGGAGTCAAAGTTGACTCCATTCTTGTTGAGCTTCTTCAACATCTTTGTGGTTGTTGACGGTCCTTAAGTACTAAAATTAATAATCAAATAAACATGAAAAAGGATCAATATGAAACAAACATCTAGAATTAGGGTTTTATCTGACAGAATTCCACGAGCTTTGGTGTTTATCTATTTCTACAGGGGGTTATCAGAGAATATGGAGAGAAGGCCCACATGTCATGTTTACAACGAGATAATTACGTGCCGCGCAATTTTCCTCAATCTAGAAGAATCCAGAAGCCACGGGAATGAACGAGAGCACGAACGGGCTCGGGGGCAGGGTGGCCGCCCACCCCCCTTGGGCGCCCGCCCAGGGTTGGAGACCAATCGGGACTCTGCTTCGGGACTACGCTCCACCGACCTAAAGGATCAATCTAAATCATACAATCTATGTCGGTTTAATCCAATGGCTCACGTTCACTTGAGGGGACTATAAAACCAAGGCCAAACCCCCCTAGAGAGAGGAGAAGAGAAGAAATCATTATGCAGAGATAGCCATCAAAGTTAGGGTCTAGAGCTTCTCTCCCATAGAGAATTAGAATTAGCTACTCCCTAATCCTTCAAGTTTAGAGGTTTGATTAGATAGCAATTAGAGAAGTAGAGCACTACGCTCTGGATTAGGATCTTCGGTAATAAAGATTGGTATTATCCATATCTTTCTCTAATTCTATTGTTCTAATTGCATTATGTCTCTAATTATTATGTTCTTAGTTTGTTCTAGTTCTATATTTGATATAGTTCTAATTGATAATGAGTTTATGTATAAGTTTACAAAGCGCTTAGCTCTTGACGCGAGGGAGTTAGGTGATAGATCACATGTGAGTGTGGTGCTTAGATGTTATTTATCTGCAAATGTATCCTATTGGTCGGGTCGTGTGGTAGTTCGCGATAGTGACAACTTCGTTGATTCTTATATAGTCCACCCTCCGTTGATAGGACAGGCAGAACCGGCTTCATTTACCCAATACACGAGAGGGGGACTATATAAGAATCAATGAAGCTGTCACTATAACGAACTACCCCACGATCTGGCATATTGGGTACAATCGCAGATAAATACGGTATAAGCACCACGCCTACACAATATCTATCATTTACCCATGGATCCGATGGATAAACGCTATACGATCCTAAGCATTTATATAGATCGTATCTAACTAAGCCAAGTACATAACTATGATAAACTAAGAACAATATAATCTTGAATATAAGCAAATAGAGCAAAGTCATAAGCAATATATTGAAGTAGAACAAAGTCATATTCATAATATTGAAGAACAAAGATAATTAGAAAGCAATTAGAAGCACAATTAGAGAATTACCAAGAATCCTCCTGACAGATCCGGAAACCAATCGAAGATTGACTCCTTCTAGTTCTAATCCTATGTAGCCATGCTAATCTAGATATCTAATTGATGTGGTGGCTCTAATCTTGATCAGAGGCTTCTTCTCCCTTGATGGAACAATGAATTAGGGTTGAGAGGCTCTCTCCTCCAGGGGCCAGGGGGTCTGGTTTTATAGTCCCTTCAAGTGAATATGGGCCCTTGGATCAAACCGACATAGATTGTATGGTTTAGATTCATCCTTTAGGTCGGTGGAGACTTCCCGCAAAGCAGAGTCCTGATTGGACTTAGGGGCAGGGCGGGCGCCCAGTTGGACAGGGCGGGCGCCCTGTCTCTGGCCCCGATTCGCCTCCGCTTCGGTCTCGTGGCTTCTGGAGTCTTCTAGATGTAAGATAATTGCGCAGCACGTTAATATCTTTACGTAATCCTGACATGTGGGCCTTTCTTCCATATTTCCTGATAACCCCCTGCAGAAATAGACAAACACCAAAACTCGTGGAATTCTGTCAGATAAAACCCTAAGTCTAGATCTTGATTTCATTTGGATCCTTTTCTTTATTTATTTGATAATTAAATTTGATACTTAAGGACCGTCAACAAACTCCCCCAAGCTTACCTCTTGCTCGTCCCTGAGCAAGGATAGACTCAGCTATGGATCAGAAGTTGCTGCAATATCTTTAAAAATTTGACGGTACACATGCTCTTAAATAAGATCTCATCTCTGAGTTAGAGTAAACTGTCAAGACTTAAAACTTACTTACTTTACCTTCACTATGGGACTTGTAACTGTCACTTCTATCTTGAGTGGTTAAAAGATAGAACAGTCTAGCCAAGTGCCATGTCTCTTATTCTTGATCAGCTATAGCTCTGGGGTTTTTGCAGATTTTCAAATAAAACTCAGAATTCCTTGTATGATTCTCTCAGGTCTCTCTTTTGTGGTATTTTTGGATCCTTACCAAGGCATTGATGGTATATGCCTTCTCTCAAGATATGTGGTATTTGTGGTATGAGGCATAGTAACATTGCCTTCTCTCTCATCCTACTCTAATAAGGCTTTAATATCTGGAGCTCATAGGTGGGAGATAAAATATACATACTTACAAGACTTGTATTGCATAGTCAAACCATGGATCCGAAGTAACAAGTCAATAAGTTTAATCAAGATGTGCATGTGTGGCGAATGAATGGTATATGGTGATGATGGTGATAACAATGGTGAAAACAATGGTGAAAACAATGGTGGTGAAAGTCTAATTCTACTTTGCTCTTCTGAGGGGATACATACCTTCCTTGCTTTTGAAACTTCTTTTCTCTCAGGTGAATGAGATGCTCTTCTTTTTCTTTTCTCTACGGAAGAGAATGAGATGCTCTTCTTTTTCTTTTCTCTCAGGTGGGTATCTTGCACCCCTAATTCTACTGTCGGACACTTGTCCATTTTTACCTCTCGTCTCACTTTTTCTTTTCTTTCGAGGTTCCGAGCACTTGCTCCTTTTTATTTCCTCGTATTATTCTTCTCTCTCTCTCTTTTTTTTAGAGCATTCATCTCTTGAGATAATATAGCAAGTGGTAGTAACAAGATAACTTGAGCATTTATTTCACAAGGGGAAAACAGAAATATTTTTGGTTATTCTCTCCCGGATTAGGAGTAGAATATTTTTAGGTGGTTCTGGAGATGGAAATGAGTGGATGTATGTGGATGGTACTTCCGGAGTAGAAGTAGCATATATGAGTGAACGTGCAAGTGAAATCTTGATTTAACCACATGACAAGCTCCTAAGGGTCTACACAGCTTGACCATACTCAATGCTCATAAGCAATAAATAGTAAATGTGTGGCTCAAAGTCTAGCAAGCATGTATATATGGCTGTGGTAGGAATTTAAGCTCTCATCATACAGGAACTCATCATGCAACATTTTAAAGATTTTCAAAGATAAATTCTCCAGAATTCTAGCATCTCTAGGAACAGATAAACAGCAGCTCAACCTTCCTATATCGTATCCGTTAACAACTTAGACTTCAGATCAAGTTTTCATCCCACAAGTTTAGGTCTAGGGCAAGCTTTAAATTATAACAGTTATGTCTAAACTTGAGAGAGAACTTAAAATGTGCAAATTAGGCAGAGCAACTATTCATCATATCCATGCTTAAGTTTTATTAGATACAGATTAGCATAGCCACTTTATTTATTAATTAAACACACTAAGTAATATATATATATAAGCATAAAATCTTTATTTGGTTTTTCCATAGTTTATGTGTATTAATATTCTAAAATAATATAAATATAAAGATAGAAATACTTATCGAGATAAATGGGGGTGCTCTCCCCCAAGCTGAATTTTGACGTAATTTCTCTTGATGTAGCTAGCAGGTGGCAGAGGTGTATTTGAAAGCAGCATTCTGACAGCGATTAGAATGTCCTCCGTCTGCTAGTCTTCTTGATTCTTAAATTCTGTGGAGCTCAAATAGACAACAAAGCTTGTGGAACTGATTAAGTGTTAGCATAAATATCTAGCCTTTATCATCTTGAGACTCCTTAATAATTATTACTTCCTGTTTTTATATTTTTATTTTATAAAGCAGAAAAAATATTTATTTTATTTTTATGCCACCACAGTGAATGTACGTATGGGTTTTATGCCACTCGTCTATTCACATGGGGCTTACTATTTTTCACATTTTTATTTTCTTTTTAAGACAGTATGAGCATGTTTAACTAAGTAAACTATTTAAAATAACTGAAAGGGAAAGGGTAACTACCAAGTTTACCACTTGGCAAGGCGTTCGGTGTTTTTAAGTCCTCCGAACGGGACTCTCCAATTTCTTAATCGTCCTGAGGTTCGTTGGGTGGCGTAGTCGGTACTTCCGGCAGCGCCTCCTCTTCTTGTATAGTTATCTTCATTTTCCACACCTGACTCGGTGCTTCAATCTCCTCTGGATAATTCTGTTTAAACTCTACGCCTTCTGACCTTACAACTTCTCCTTCATAGTCTGCCCATCCGTCCTTAATGATCTGCCTCCTCTGGTTGCGGTTGCGTCGTTTTCTTACCTGCTTAGATTCTTCAATGATATAGTTAGGGTCAGTAAAATAACAGCGTACCTTCTCTGGGGGCAAGTGCATATGGACTTCTCCGGTTCCAATGTAGATAATGGCTTTAACGGTGCTGAGGAACGGTCTTCCAAGGATGATGGGTGGATCATACTCGTCTTCTCCCATGTCAACAACTTGAAAGTCTGTGTAGACAAAATGATCGTCTATTTTGACTGGGACATCAGATACTATTCCTTGAACTTCTCGAAATGTCTGATCTGCCATCTGGAGCTGAATGTATGTTGGTCTTAGTGGCATGGTCCCGAACAAGAGCCGATAGGTGACTGCGGTCATTATGTTGACGCCTGATCCGGTGTCACAAATTGTCTTGTAGAAGTTGTATCCATTTATGGAGCAGTAAATGCTTTGCATTCCTGGGTCGTCCTTCTTGGTCAAAAACGGTGACTTCAGTTGGTGATCTTGGCCTCCATGGACTACAGTGACCATCTTAGTTGACTCGGTCCACACTTGCTTGTTCCTGTTCCTCCTGTTGGTCCTCTTGCTTGATTGACGTCTGGATTGATTTGGAATTTGTGTAGTCTTGTTTTTGAAGAAAAATATTTCCTTCTTCCCTTTGACGTAGAAAGTGATCTTAGCAGCACTGGCGTAGATGATAGCTCCCGTGGTGTTCAAAAATGGCCTCCCTAGGATGATAGGTGCTCTCTCATCATTTCCGGTCTCTACCACTACGAAGTCTGCTGGTGCATACAAGGTACCAACTCGGACACAAAGGTTCCTCACTATTCCTTTTGGAAAAGTTATCGTCTGATCTGCAAACTGCAAACACATGGTTGTCTCTAATAAAGGATATGTAAAGAATTTCTCATAGAGTACCCTGGGTATAATGTTGACACTGGAGCCAAAGTCGCAGAGTGCTTCTGGGAATTCCACCATGCCGATGGAGATCGGGATGACGGGGCGTCCTGGATCGCCTCTCTTGACCGGCAGACGGTCAGTAGAAAATTCATTGACGGGGTTACTCCAATTACCTGCATCAAACATGTCTACAAGATTTGTAGATTCTAATCCTTCCAGTTGTGATGGTATACCGGGGTTAGTAGTAAGAACAGCAGCAGCTATTTGATTTAACTGAGATTCAATCATTCTATTAAAACTAATTTGATTCTTGATGGCAGTAGAGAAATTATCCATTCTATTATTTATATTTTCTAGCATTTTATCATTAGATGCCAATTTCTTCGATAGGTTATCCATTAGCTTTCCTTGATTAGACACTAACTCTCTCAAAGGTGGAAAATTATTATTATTGTTGTAAGAATTGTTACCTTGATAATTACCTGAGTAGTTAGGCCTCTGTTGATTCCAACCTTGATTTTGTTGAGGACGGTTGTAGTAGTTGTTGTTGTTGATGTAGTTCACATCCTCAAGCATCTCAGGACAGTGGTTGCCTGAGTGTCCAGTGTCTCCACACTCCTCACAAGTCATGTGAGAGTCGTAGGTGTGCATAACTTCTTTCTTGTCTCCAGCTCTATCATTGAGCTTCTTCATGAGCAGGTCTAGCTTTGCAGACAGCATGTCTACCTCCTTCAGCTGATGCATACCTCCACCTCTCTTGCGTGTCTGGGTCCTCTCTTCATTCCAGCTTTGATTGGACGCCATCTTCTCCACAAGAGCTGTGGCTTGTGGTATAGTAAGTGATAAGAATGCTCCTCCAGCTGCAGCATCCATGGTCTCTCGGGCACTGTTGCTGAGCCCATGATAGAATGTCTGCATCAATAGCCAACTCTCCATTCCATGATGGGGACATTCTAGGATGTAGTCTTGAAAACGCTCCCATGCTTCTGGAACAGATTCATCATTTTGTTGCTGAAAACTTGTAATCTTCCCACGGAGAGCATTGGTCTTGCCCATGGGAAAGAACTTTGCCAGGAAGTTTGTTGAGCAGAGTGCCCACGTAGTATTCTTCTCCTTTGTAGCGTAGAACCACTGCTTCGCTCTTCCTAACAGTGAGAATGGGAAGAGGCGAAGTAGTATAGCGTCTTTGGAAACTCCTGCTATGGTGAATGTGTTGCAAATCTCCAGGAAGTGTTGTAAATGAGCACTAGCATCTTCGTGTGCCTTCCCACAGAACTGGTTGGATTGCACCATGTTGATAAGTCCAGACTTGAGCTCAAAGTTGCCATCGATCTCTGCAGCAGGTCCAGTGCGGATGTTGTCCGTAGTGGGAGCTGAGAACTCGCGGATCGATTTGTTCGCCATGGCTTCGAACTCTGAAGACAAGTTCCGGTGATCTTCTTGATTGGATGAAGCTTCTTCGTGAAGTGTTGATGATTTCTTTAGCTTGGCCCTCGTCTTCTTGAATAATGCTTCAGGATTGTCAACAAAATTTCCTGGAAGATGTCTTCTATTCATACATTCCCCTGCATAAGATAAACTAGAAAAATATCGGGGTAAAACTGTATGAGAGAATAGATAAGCTCAATCATATTAGTGATGCGAATGATAACTCAAAATCTTTTATTCCATTCCTGATTGGTAATCAACCTTCCCCGGCAACGGCGCCAAAAATGCTTGTTGGGTATTCTTAACATCATTACCAAAAGTAGACTAAGTTCTAAATCTAGCAACGGTGCCAAAAATGCCAAACCTATCCCTCACACCACTTAAGCCAAGTTGTCATCCCCAGCATGACATGAGAGACGCGGTATTGAAATATGCAATTGCTCTTCTAAATAAATAATGAATGGGATCTGCAAGCGCACAGATTAATACCGATGTAGCATTTTAACCGGGAAGTATTCCAGGTATCGTTATTTATATTTTTACCACTGGGAAGGGATTAATCAATCATCACTATTGATTACAGAATAGAATATGAGATTGAGCATCTATCATTGCATGTATAATTGAGAACATTATATCTAACTCTTCATACAGGGATAAATGTCACATAATAGATATATGAAATAATAATAGTGACAAGGATAACTAATCTGATCTAGCCACATAATAAATATGATAAGCACCTCAATTAGATACTCTAGAAAGTCATTAGCATGGTATTAGAACGAACTACAAGAATATTCCCTAAGTTATTCTTAACTATATAGTCTAGCATATCATAGTTAGTGCAAGCATACTTAGCAATCATTGCGAGACAAGACTACGCCCATGCATAGTGATATTAGCAAGGAATATGAGAAACATAGCAATCACTCCCCTGTAATAATGTTGCTCTGCCAGCCCAATACACGAGAGGGGGACTATATAAGAATCAATGAAGCTGTCACTATCACGAACTACCCCACGATCTGGCATATTGGGTACAATCGTAGATAAATATGGTATAAGCACCACGCCTACACAATATCTATCATTTACCCATGGATCCGATGGATAAACGCTATACGATCCTAAGCATGTATATAGATCGTATCTAACTAAGCCAAGTACATAACTATGATAAACTAAGAACAATATAATCTTGAATATAAGCAAATAGAGCAAAGTCATAAGCAATATATTGAAGTAGAACAAAGTCATATTCATAATATTGAAGAACAAAGATAATTTGAAAGCAATTAGAAGCACAATTAGAGAATTACCAAGAATCCTCCTGACAGATCCGGAAACCAATCGAAGATTGACTCCTTCTAGTTCTAATCCTATGTAGCTATGCTAATCTAGATATCTAATTGATGTGGTGGCTCTAATCTTGATCAGAGGCTTCTTCTCCCTTGATGGAACAATGAATTAGGGTTGAGAGGCTCTCTCCTCCAGGGGCCAGGGGGTCTGGTTTTATAGTCCCTTCAAGTGAATATGGGCCCTTGGATCAAACCGACATAGATTGTATGGTTTAGATTCATCCTTTAGGTCGGTGGAGACTTCCCGCAAAGCAGAATCCTGATTGGACTTAGGGGCAGGGCGGGCGCCCAGTTGGACAGGGCGGGCGCCCTGTCTCTGGCCCCGATTCGCCTCCGCTTCGGTCTCGTGGCTTCTGGAGTCTTCTAGATGTAAGATAATTGCGCAACACGTTAATATTTTTACATAATCCTGACATGTGGGCCTTTCTTCCATATTTCCTGATAACCCCCTGCAGAAATAGACAAACACCAAAACTCGTGGAATTCTGTCAGATAAAACCCTAAGTCTAGATCTTGATTTCATTTGGATCCTTTTCTTTATTTATTTGATAATTAAATTTGATACTTAAGGACCGTCAACAGTAGTTAGTAGATAACTTAGAATCCATTCTCTAGCTAATCCGACATCACCTACATATATGAGGAGTAGTCTATTTTCTAATCGCTGTGTTCTTTATCCCTTGAACTTATAATTCATTATCATTATCTTTATGGTTTACCCCCTGCTAAAGTAAGTGACTGTGTGACGAGTTTCTCATTAGTAATCATGTTCTTGCAAGTTTATCTCTAGTCTATGCCTTGATAGATTTTGCCCCTTATTTTAATTTCATCCCTTGAGCAAAATTATAAATAACGATACCTGGAATACTTATCCTGGTGAAATGCTACAATGAGGTGTTTTATCTGTGCGCTTGTGGATAGAATAGATTATTTTCTAGAGAGCCTTTACATTTATAAATACCTTTGTACACTCTGGCACCATGCTGGGGATGACAACCTAGTATCTAAGTGGTGTTAGCTAGTGTCAACAAGCATTTCTGGCGCCGTTGCCGGGGAATTATACGAGTCTCATGAATAAGTCATAAATAGGAACGGTAAGGGAAGCCAGAAAATCAATCAAGGTTATTCACATAAAACATTAGACTAGACTATAGAGAAATAATTGCATAAAACAGCTACTAAGTGAGAAATCATAACAAGGCACCTCTGCTTTGGCAGGTTCACCCTGTTGTTTTCTATGTTTACATTTTTATACAGGGTATATCAGGATTGACTTTGGGTACATTCAACTCTTCATCATCAGAACCAAAGCAATCAAGAGAAGAAGAAGCTAGCTACCAATTGCTGAAGCTATGGCACAGAAGACCCTACAAGAATTCTCTGCTCCAAGCCTTGAGAACATTCCAACTGGTCCAAGATTGGTAGTAGAAGAAGGAATACCCGAGTTTGAGCTCAAGTCAAGCCTCATCAATTTGGTACAAGCTACACAATTCAGTGGAAAGGCACATGAAGATGCTAGTGCACACTTACAGAATTTCTTAGAGATTGGGAGCACAATCCACATCAACGGAGTTGACAAAGACGTCATACTGCTTCGCCTTTTTCCATTCTCACTAGAAGGAAAAGCGAGGAAGTGGTTCTACACTCATCAAGATAACATCAACAACTGGACGAACTTGTCAGATGCCTTTCTATCAAAGTTTTTTCCTATAGGCAAAACAACTGCCTTAAGAGGAAATATTGTCAGTTTCCAACAGCAGAAGACAGAAGCCATTTTGGAAGCATGGGAGCGTTTTCAAGGATACATATAAGATTGTCCTCACCATGGAATGGCCACATGGTTACTTATGCAGACCTTCTACCATGGATTAACTCAGAAGGCTCGTGAGTGCCTTGATGCATCTGCGAAAGGATCATTCTTGGAGCTTACAACTGGAAAAGCAGAGATACTTTTGGATAAGATAGCAGAAAATCAAAGCTGGTTCCAAGATAAAGCTCAACAATGTCATCAAACTGAATAAATACTAGAAGAAGTAAATGCATTATCAACTAAGATGGAAAATTTGCTCCATTGGATTGACCAGAGGGCCAAGTTCAAAAGAGATCAAAGGGCCATTGAGACAGCGTACAAATATCAACCAACTTCGAGTCAACCCAATAGCAAAGGTATGAATTCAGGTAATACTTTCAAGCAACTTTCATTAAAAGAGATAATTACTCAACAAACCAAAACTAATGATGAAGTTAAACAAAGGCTAGATACAAATGAATCATCTCTAAAAGACATACACAATAAAATGGATTTTCTACTAACTGCCTTTGATGAGCAAAACACTCTTAATAAAAGGGTAGAGCTTAAATTAATAAAGATAGCTGCTGCACTGCCTGTTGCTACTAACATTGAGCAGGTAAAGAACATAACTACTAGAGGAGGCAAAGCTACCAGAGATCCCCCATATCCAAAAGAGAAACAAAGAACATCAGCAACAGTGCAACCAGCAGTGATAGAAGAAGAAAGCCCAGTTGAAGCAGAAGATCTGCTACAACCACCAAGAACTGGAGAAATGAGGAAAGATTTTTACGACACCAACTATTTGCCATTTCCTAGAAGAAACAGAGGACTGCAGTCGGATGAGCAGTTTGGTAAGTTTGTAGAGGTCATTCAGAAATTATATGTCAACATACCTCTGCTCGATGCCATACAGGTACCTACATATGCAAAGTACATCAGAGATATTCTTAACAAGAAGAGACCATTGCCCACCACTGAGGTTATCAAGCTGACAGAAGAATGTAGTGCGGCCATCCTCAATAAACCACCAAAGAAGAAGGAAGATCCAGGATGCCCCACTATTGATTGCTCGATCGGAAACCAACACTTCAACAATGCACTTTGTGATCCCGGAGCAAGTGTCAGTGTGATGCCAGCATCAGTCTACAAAAAGCTGAGCCATGCGACCCTAGAACCAACATCAATGTGCCTACAACTAGCAGATCAATCGGTTCGACACCCGTTGGGCATCGCCGAGAACATTCCAGTCAAGATCAGAGATTTCCTTGTGCCAGTAGACTTCGTAGTACTGGACATGAGTCCTAACTCGAAAGTGTCCATCATCCTTGGAAGGCCATTTCTGAGCACTGCCAACGCCCACATTGATGTCGGGAAGGGAGAAATCAAGTTCAACATAAACGGTCAAGAAGAACACTTCACATTCAAACCCAGACCAGAGAGAGACTCTACAGTGAAGGAAGTTCATGAAGAACCACTCGAGACACCATCTCCGGAGGAAGGTAATTCAAAAGATTAAAAGATTTGGAGGTCCAGCTTGGGAGACCTAAAAATCACAAACCCTCGCCGGGAGATAAATCAGTATTTATCTGCATTATTAATTTTCTCATATTTAAATTCTTGCATAATTAATTATTGCATTAGTCATATATATTCATAACATTATAATCAAAAAGCCCCATATAAATAATATTCGTGGTGTGTAACAACCCATATTTATTAATTATTGTGGAGGCACAAAAAAATATATATTTTCCATAATCATTTTAATTAAGTTTTAATAGATTTTCCTGCATTATATTTAATTATATTAATCTTCTAGAAGCATGACCCACACTCTTCGGGTCCCACATATCATACACTTCACCTCACATACATCCCATCACATAATTTCATCCACCAATATGTTTCCACTCACCTGACATCTTTCCACCGTCCAACCAGCACCAACACAACATTATTCTGCGTGAGATCAAAGCAAGGAAGCAAGTGGAGGAGGCACACCCAGGATGGACACCAGGAGTGGGCGCCCGCCCACCTACCAAGGGCGCCCGCCCTGCTCCCTCTTGCTCCTATAAATAGCCACCTTCTACCTTCATCCTCTCCACACAAGCACTCCAGAAAACCACACAAGTATCAGTTTCCAGAAAGAGCTCTTGTAGTGAAGAGAGAAGAGAGTAGAGAGAAAGAGAAGAGTGAGAAAGAAGTTGATAGAGAGTGAGTATCACTTAGCAAGAAGTGATCCCGCTGTCTAAGCGGAATTAAAAGTTGTTTAGGGGGAGGTTTTGCTAAAATAGAAACTTATCTTGAACAATTAACCCTAGGACTACTGACATTCCGGACAGCTAACCACTAACATTTTCTCTCATATTTTCCACTAGTTGTGTTTTTGCCAACTTTTGTTTGCAGGATGTTTAAGAAGGTGAAGAATGCAGGGAAGGCTCTCAAGAACATTGGTACAAGGAGTTCAGCTCGACACTCCTCACAACCATCAGAGATGAGCGTCAACCCGACACCCACACAAGCTCCGTCATCTTCATCAGGTCAGCAAGTCAAGGTCCTTCTCAAGATAGGAGACCTTGGACTGAAGACCCGAAGAGAGAAGGAAGTCTATCAGCAACTGAAGAACAAAGATTTCATTCATACCCCTACTCTCGATCCAATCCTACTACAAGAAACAGGTATGGACACTGAATTTGACTTAATTTTTCAGATGATGGGTTGGACAAATTTTTGGAATATAACTGAGCTGGGTTCTCGTCTTCTCACCCTCGAATTTCTTTGCACTTTACAATATTATGAGGGGGGAATTGTTTTTCGGATGTTCAAACAGGAAATTATGTTGACTTGGAGAGAGCTGAGCGACCATTTTGGTTTCTCTTCAAGATGCATCCTGAACATTGACTCCGATTTACCCAATTTTGAGAGACACCAGTTTTGGAGAGAAATATCTAGAGATAATTTTTATAGTCAAGCCCGAACCAGTGACATGGAACACCCCACTCTTAGGATGTTCCACAAATGGCTTGGGTACAATCTTTTCTATCGTGACGATATTAGGAAAGTAAGAGTAGGAGATCTACAACTTTTATATGCTGCTATTAATAAAGTACCTACTTCACCTGTTACACTATTAGTTTCACATTGGCTTAGTATACCTAGTCTTCAGGGACCAGTAGGATGTACTTCACTTATCACTCGTCTAGCCACTAATCTTCACTTACTAGAAAACTCATCGTTGGATTTCATAGAAGAGTTAAGAATTTATCATGGCTATGACACATTTAGACAAGCTCGGATGTTAAAGAAAGAGGGAAATGTAGTGTATATGCTATATGATAAAGGCAAGATTCGGTTACCTAACCCGAACCTTGGCCTATACGTTGTGCAAAATCTTTTGATTGAGCTTGCAGCAACACCAGTAAACCAGAGAGCTCCACAGCGAGTGGCATCTGAAAGGGTGACCACCCATCGAGAACGCACCTGGTATGGAGCTGACCCCGGACCAGAAGAAGCAGCGCACCTGCATTATTGCGATTACAACCCCCGAGTCCTTCGAGACCCATGGGTTCGTCATGCGCAACCACAAGAGCCAACAGAGGAGACATGGCCGGAGAGCCAAGATCACCAGTGGACAAACCCGCCTTCTCATACGGGCAGGTACTCCACTGATCCATATGGAGCTTCAGGATCCAGACCTCCGCCCTAATTTAATGCAGGAAGATACTCCGACGCCTCCTATGCGTTCACGAATGACTACTATCAAGAGGCCGGTGCTTTCTTCACTCGTACCAACAACACCCTCCTCGACATCCAGAACACGCAAGCAGAACATGGAAGACTCCTGGAAGAGCAACAAAAATGGAACCAGGACCATGCCGCTGCAGTAGAAGAGCTGAGACAAGATACAACAACAATGAATGACAACATCACAAGCATGATGCGGTTCTGGAACATCGGGTAAGACCGACAGTAACATCCAGCTTGGGGGAGTTCCCCCCAATTTATCAAGTAAGTTTTTATTTGCTCTTCTTATTTATTCTTTTCTATTTTAGTATTTTATCTTAAAAGAAAAAAAACCTAGAAAACCCAATAAATATTTTCTTGCTTTAATCTACTGCATTCTATAAACATGAAAACAAAATAAAAAGAGTGTGTAGATAAGTGTGCTTTATTTTCCTGCTAAGTTTAATCTCTAGAAAAAAAGACCAAAAAGATGCATGATGGAAATAATGAACAGTTGCTCTGTTTGCTTACTTCTTAGTACCTAGCTTTTATATTAGAGTTCTTCCAGGAATTACTAAAACTAAAATTACTATCTTTGGGAAACATAAAACTAAAGTCTAGGTAAGAGAAAGGCATGATATAAAGTTGAGCTACTGTTTATCTTGTTCCTACTACACTAAGTTCTGGAGATTTATTTTGAAAACTTACAAATCACATGATGAGTTCCTAGCATACAAAACTACCTATCACAGCCATACTTGCTATAACATCTTTACATTGAGTTTGATCGAGCTGTGTTGACCCTTAGGAGCTTTTCATGTGGTTAAATTAAAATATTCACTTGCACACATCTACTACACCATCCATCATCATTCATTAAAATTGCTAAAAATATTATCACTCACTGTCCCGAATATTGTTATTCTCTCTCTAAAAAGATTTAATGCAAAAGAGGCATGGGTTATGCAAAAATATGCGAGGAAATAAAAAGGGGCAAGTGCCCGGAACCTCGGAAAAGAAAGAAAAAGAGTGAGACGAGAGGTAAAAATGGACAAGTGTCCGAAGTAGAATTAGGATTATAAAAATTCCCACTTGAGCGGAAAAAATGGACAAGTGTCCGACAGTAGAATTAGGGGTATCTACTACCCACCTGAAAAAAAAAGAAAAAAAAAAGAGAAAAGAAAAAGATAGCCCATGTTCTCCCAAAGCAAAGATCAAAGAGGAGGAGAGATAGCAATATGAGGAGCAATGAGAAGTAAGTTTCATTATCACTTATACATTTTTACCATCACTATCATTTACTCCACCACACATGCACATCTTGGTTTAATTATATGTTGAGTTCCTTTGGATCCATGGCTCGATTAGACAACATATGTATGAGCTGTTTTTCACTCCTATGAGCTCCACTTAAATATTCTATTAGCTATAGGTAAGTGACATTATGGTAAGGATCCACAAATACCACATATAGAGAGACTTGAGAGAATCATTGCTGGGAACTCTGAGTTTTATTTTGAAAACTTATGAAAAACTCTGGAACAAAGGTGAAGTATAGACATGAGGAATAGTGCTTGACTTAACTATTTTGTCTTTCGATTACTCAAGATTTAAGTGCAGGTACTCAACTCCATAACACTTCACTCTAATCTGGAAGAATTTTATGCAAAAGCATGTGTGCCTGTCAGGAAAGAAAACATCGAAGCAACTTCTGATTCGTCTAAGTTTAGTTATTTGCTCAGGGACGAGCAAAGAGTAAGCTTGGGGGAGTTTGTTGACGGTCCTTAAGTACTAAAATTAATAATCAAATAAACATGAAAAAGGATGAATATGAAACAAACATCTAAAATTAGGGTTTTATCTGACAGAATTCCACGAGCTTTGGTGTTTATCTATTTCTGCAGGGGGTTATTAGAGAATATGGAGAGAAGGCCCACATGTCATGTTTACAACGAGATAATTACGTGCCGCGCAATTTTCCTCAATCTAGAAGAATCTAGAAGCCACGGGAACGAACGAGAGCACGATCGGGCTCGGGGGCAGGGCGGCCGCCCACCCCCCTTGGGCGCCCGCCCAGGGTTGGAGACCAATCGGGACTCTGCTTCGGGACTACGCTCCACCGACCTAAAGGATCAATCTAAACCATACAATCTATGTCGGTTTGATCCAATGGCTCACGTTCACTTGAGGGGACTATAAAACCAAGGCCAAACCCCCCTAGAGAGAGGAGAAGAGAAGAAATCATTATGCAGAGATAGCCATCAAAGTTAGGGTTTAGAGCTTCTCTCCCACAGAGAATTAGAATTAGCTACTCCCTAATCCTTCAAGTTTAGAGGTTTGATTAGATAGCAATTAGAGAAGTAGAGCACTACGCTCTGGATTCGGATCTTCGGTAATAAAGATTGGTATTATCCATATCTTTCTCTAATTCTATTGTTCTAATTGCATTATGTCTCTAATTATTATGTTCTTAGTTTGTTCTAGTTCTATATTTGATATAGTTCTAATTGATAATGAGTTTATGTATAAGTTTGCAAAGCGCTTAGCTCTTGACGCGAGGGTGTTAGGTGATAGATCACATGTGAGCGTGGTGCTTAGATGTTATTTATCTGCAAATGTATCCTATTGGCCGGGTCATGTGGTAGTTCGCGATAGTGACAGCTTCGTTGATTCTTATATAGTTCACCCTCCGTTGATAGGACAGGCAGAACCGGTATTGTGGAGTAAGTCATGCGATGCTCTGATTTACTTTATCAATGTTCCTTATACATGAATGAAGAGTCTTTTATGCTATATATGATCTTGTAGATAACTAGAGTAGATTATGACTTAGTAGTTAGTAGATGTAACATCCCTGATGTTACGAACACTAAAAACGGATCATGTCATCATAAGCATTGCAAAGCATATTTGTTAAGCACATTATTATGCATCAACTTAAAACAAGTTTATTTTGATTGCTTGTGCTTAGGGAAGTAGAGTGTACTTATGTTGTGAAGTGATGCTTGTGTTGGTTGTATAACCCCTAGGGCGGAAGGTTTCCGATAAAATAGGGGGGAAAACCCTGATTTTAAAACCCTGGATTTGCCCCCTTTTGTGTAATTTAAAAACCAACCAAAGTTTGAGGTTGAGTCCAAAATCAAAGTTGTAGATCTTGTCAAGATGTACAACTTTGGTGTTTTGAGTTTTTTAAGTTTCAATACAAAATTCAAAGTAATTTTGAAAATACAGATTTCCAGAAAGTGTCCCCTTTTCCAATTTGAATCCCCAATTCAAAATCTGTTTGGAATCTTGAAAAGTGATCAACATAAAAGTTGTAGAGCTCAACTAAATGAACAACTTTTATGTTGGGAATTTTTCAAGTTGTTGAGAAAAATCAAAAGTAATTTTGGAATTTCTATTCTGCCCTAATTCAAATCAGTTTTGCCCCAAATTGGAATTTGAATTTCAAATTGTTTGGCTCAAATTCGTCCCTCTCCGTTCAAAATTAGCTTTGGATCCTTAAAGATGTTTTGTAGCATTCAAAATTCTGAACAACTTTTATTTTGGCAGAAATTTGACTTCAGTTCAATTTTTGAGAGTAATTTGCAAAAGACAGGGAAGGGAGGGATAGAGCTTGCTACAGTGTCCCGATATGGATCACGAGCTCCAGTCACCGCGCGGCCGCAGGCCGTGCAGCGCCGCGCGTGCGCCTCGCCGCCATGCAGCTACTTGCCGGCCGCGTCACCACGCGATGTGGACGCCCGCGACCCCTCCGCCTCGTCCTTTTGAATGCCCACGCGGCCGACTTCGTGTTCCTCTGTTTCGACGGCCAAAACCACCGGCGACCACTCCCTTCGCAAATACACCATACTCGATCCCTCTCCAACTCAATTGAGCCTTCCACTACTTTCGCCGCACTCTTGCGAACCCAGAGCGGTCCCTAGCACGCCCTCTAACCCGCCCAATCGCCGGAGCTTCTTCTTCTCCCCCAACTCCGGCCGAAAGCGCCGCCGTGGGCGCATCACGTGGCCAGCCCTCCTCCGTGCTTCTCCACCACTTTTGAGCAGCTTGACCAAGTCGTGCTGAGCCTCTGATGCTCCCCAACTCGTCCCCTCGCCTTCCCGGCGGCCGGAGCGCCACGTTTTCCCCTAGCCCCGTCCGGAGCTCCGCCAGTGCCGCTGTTCACGTGGCCATGCCTCCACAGACCACCTCTGGCCAAGTAGAGGGAACCAGAGGGTGTGCGTGAGTCCAGGTGAACTCCACCGCTGCTCCAATGCTGCCGACGAGCACCCCAACGCCGAAACTGCGAGCTCCGACGAGCTTCCTCTGTTTTCAATTCGCGCCAGGGACCTCGTGTTTGAATTAGACACAAGGCAGGGGTCTAATTGCGAAGTTCGTGACTCAGGTGAATAGTGCCATCAGGACCTGTTTGTAGATGATTTGTTAGAATCTTTGGAAATTCATATCTGGAGTTTGGTAACTCCAATTTTGGTGAACAAAATTTTGTTGTGCTCCTTGAAATGTGTAGTTTTTATTAAAAATATGGAACTGACTATGTTTTATAGTAAAATAATTAGTTATGAATTATGTCTTTTAATTATGCTTAAAAGGAAGAAATTCATATCTATTGCTGTATAGCTTCTTTTAAGATGAAACTTTTATGGTAGACTAATTATTATGTGTGTGTGATGTGGTTAAGTTTTTAGATTCATTGGATGACACATGATTAAGTTATTGATTTATCTTGTGTAGTGCTTATTAAATAGTTTACAATTAAACTAAAAATGAATAAATGTAAAATATGGTTCCTCTACCTTTGTATGAGGTTGTTATATCATATAGATACATAAGTTAGCTATGTGTGTGTAGAAAATGTCGAGTTTCTTATTTATCTTGTTGTTACATGCTTCCTTGTGATGGAAATTTATCTTTTTCATGGAAATTGCTATACTTAACCAAATGGCATGAAATTTATACAGTAGACTTTGGAGAGAATATATGAGCTTCTGTAGTTTTCTCAGATTTTACTGTGTACTTTTGGTATATGGTTATTACTTTGTCTATTTATCTAAATAAATTAATAAAGACATGAAAGGTATTTATTTAGGGATGACCATGATATTTTCTAGTATCTCTTTGATGTATTTCAACTGTTCGTGAGCTGGGGTTTGCCCAGGTTTAAGTTTGGAACATAAATGAAATGTTTTTCTCTGTAATTCAATTGTTAGTGGTTTCTCGATAGTTTTTGGAACATTATGAATTGCTCTAGGTAGATAATGTTGGATGTGAAACTTGTCTATAACAAAGTTGTATATCATTCATGTATCTACCTGGTGTTAAATTCTGGTGGCATTTGGCCCTATAGTTTCTGAGTTATGCCTGTTTAAATTTAAGTTTCAGAAATGGTTCTTCTCTGTCAAATCCTGGATCAGTTTCTGTAGTAGTGTAATTTCAACTTGCTAAACTTATGAATCATGCTTTCATAATAAAAGATGAATTGTAGTAATTTTCATAAGCTTTCCAAAATGTTATGGATCATGAATTTTGGTGATCTATAACTCTGGTTATAGATGTATGAAGCTTAATGTCTGGTTCTGTCCAAGGTCTGGACAGGAATGTTTCTTCATGCTATTTGGCCATCTTATCTATTAAATCAGTTCTCGAAGATAATAACAAAGTTGCAGAAAATTATCTAAGCTTTCCAGAAAGTCTAATATCACCTTTATTGGATGCTTGGATCTCTAATTATGGTTGAATGAAGTTGCATATATGCTGCTGTCCTGGTTATGTGTGCAAATTTGATTTATGTTTGAATATAGGAAAAAGTCTAAATAACCCCCTGAACTATCAAGGGTAGTCTAATTTTGGGCTTGACCTACAAAACCGGGTAAATGGGACATTAAACTTTCGTTTTTGGTTTGATTTACCCCCTGGGTGGTTTTCCAGGGCGGTTTTGGCCAGCGTGGCGGCCGACGGCCCATGGGCCTTGAAGACAGTCGCCCCTCGGCCTCCCTCTCTCTCACTCTTCTCCCACACGCTTCCTCCCCCGCGCTCTCTGTCGAAAAGGCGACTCTTCTCCTTCAGCACCGGCGACTCGGACGGCACGACGGCGATGATCGGGCGCACCGGACCTTGAAGGAACCTCTGCTCGTCGGTCAGGTGAGTAGCTCCTTCTTGGTCTTGGAGTGATTTTCGTTGTGTCACACCGCGCGGATATGGTTAGGGCGGATATTGGTGTTTTGTTTATCGGCAAAATTAGGGTTCAATGTGGTTGTAGTACTGGATCCGGTTGAGTTATGAACCATTGTCCATGTTTCTGTGATGCTGTTTTGCATTTAGTTTGTGGTGATGTACTGTTAGGGTTTGTATAAACTGTAGGATTTCAGTACAAATGTTCTGAGTGGTTCTCTGGTGTTCATGGCAGGATGGATGATAGTATTTGCATAAGATTTCATTTTGGTGGTAGTTTTACTAGGGTGGGTGGTGCCCAGTTTTATGTTGGAGGAGACAATGCTGAGTCTTGGATTGACATGGACAAGTTATCCTATTTTGAGGTCTTGGGTCACCTATTTGATCACTACAATTCCACTGGTGTGTTGAGGTTGTACTGGCTGATTCCTGGGAAGCATATCAACAATGGTCTCATGCTGTTGGTGGATGATGATTCGTGCAGAGTTATGGCTGAACAACACACTGGATATAAATGTGTTGATATGTATGCTGAGGATGTTGCAGAGCTGAGAGCAGATGATCAAGACATCTGGCTTGGGGATGATGAAGGAGTAGATGATGAAGGAGTAGATGATGAGAATTATGAAGATTTCCTTGAAGATCCTACTGATGATGACAACTCACCTACAGAAATAGATGATAAAGGCAAAGGCAAAGCTCCTGCAGAAGAAGAAGAAGAAGCAGAGGATGTGGATGAGGTGGATAGTGCTGAAGGCTCTTCTAAAGATGAAGATTACAAGCTGCCACCAGAGGAAGACAGCAGTGCAGAGGATGAAGAAGCTTTGCAGTACAGGAACTATGCTAGGCAGATTAAGAGAAACATTAAGGCAAAGAAGTTAGGGATGCATGCCAAGCCAATTGGTGAAATAAGGGCAGAGGACATAGTTGATGAAGTACCAAACTTGGATGAACCTGGAAGTCCTTTTCTTGACTCTAGTGAGGACTACTCATATGAGGAGGACAGTGATGGGGAGATCAGAAGGTGGAAGACATTGTAAAATAGGTTTGACCATAAGGCAGAGGTTCCAGTTTTCTCACTTGGCATGGCTTTCATTGACAGCAGGCAGTTCAAGAATGCCCTTGTCAAGTATGGACTTAAGGCACACAAATCACTGAAGTTTGACATAGATGAAAAGTTGAGGGTGAGGGCAAAATGTGACTGGATTGGGTGCAATTGGATGATATATGGGTCAAAGACTACAAGGTCTCAGTGGTTTAAGGTGGTCACATTTTCAGATGTCCACACTTGCCCACCCAGGAGGGACAACAACCTAGTGACCTCCACTGTAATTGCTAAGCACTATTACAGTCAGATCAAAGACAACCCTACCTGGTGTGCTGGTCTCATTAAGGCTGCTGTGCTCAAGGATTTTCTTGCTGATGTGTCTATCTCAAAGTGCAAGAGGGCCAAGTCTCTGGTGCAGAAGCAAGCACTTGATGCTATGTCAGGAGAGTACAGCAGGATATATGACTATCAGCTAGAGCTACTTAGGTCCAATCCTGGTAGTACTGTGGTTGTCTACCTGGACCCAGACATAGAGGGCAACCAAGTCTTTGAGAGGTTTTATGTTTGTTTTGATGCTCTGAAGAAAGGCTTCTTGGCTGGATGTAGAAAGCTTATTGGCCTGGATGGTTGCTGGTTCAAAGGTGCTCACAATGGTAATCTGCTGTGTGCAATAGGAAGAGATGCAAACAACCAGATATACCCAATAGCTTGGGCTGCAGTTCCAATAGAAAACTATGATAGTTGGTACTGGTTTTTGTCCTTGCTGCAGAAGGATCTCAATATCAACAATGGAGGGCTTCAGTGGGTGGTAATCTCAGATCAGCAGAAGGTATGATTGACTACTATCTAATATGCAGAACAAGTAATTTTGGATGTTACCTAATTTCTTTTGCTTGCAGGGTCTCTTGAAGGCAGTCAAAGAGTTAATTCCTGCTGCAGAACATAGAATGTGTGCTAGGCACATCTATGCCAACTGGAGGAAGAAGTATACCGACAAGAAACTACAGAAGAAATGGTGGAGGTGTGCCAAAGCCTCAAACAAGGTGCTTTTCAATGTGTACAGGGCCTACCTTGCTCAAGACACTCCTGAGGGTGCAGCAGACATGATGGCAACCTCACCAGAGCACTGGAGTAGGGCTTACTTCAGGCGTGGCAATAACTGTGATTCAGTGGATAACAACATGTGTGAGAGCTTCAACCATAGCATCATGGAAGCCAGATTCTACCCAGTGATTTCAATGTGTGAGGCCATAAGAAAGAAGCTGATGGTTAGGATACAAGAGAATAGAGCAAGAGCTGACAAGTGGACTGGTAACATTTGTCCAAATGTTTTTAAGAAGCTGAAGATGAACATTGAGTTATCTGGCAAGTGTATTGTGTTATGGAATGGGGCAGATGGTTATGAAGTCCAAGACTGGGAAGACAGGAAGTATATTGTGAAGTTGCTCACTAGGGAATGTAGTTGTGAGTACTGGCAGCTGTCAGGGTTGCCATGTTGTCATGCTATTAGCTCAATCTACAAAGGGCACCAGAACTTGGAAGATTACATTGCTTCTTGTTTCAGCAAAGAAGCATACATGAGGACATATGACCATGTTTTGATGCCTGTAGAGGGTGCAGCAAATTGGCCAATATCTGACATGCCTAGGCCACTTCCACCAGCATATGTGAAGATGCCTGGAAGGCCCAAGACACAGAGGAAGAGAGAGGAATGGGAACAACCTAAAGGAGTAAAGTTGAGCAAGGTTGGTATCAAAATGACTTGCAGGTTGTGTGGCAAAGGTGATCACAACTCAAGAAGGTGTCCCAAAAACCCCCAAGCTTCCAACAAAAACATGGCTCACATCACCAGAGAGAAGAAAGGGAAGAGAAAGGAGGCAGAGGCAGCAGGTGCTGGGGCAAGTGCTGGCACCAAGAAGACAACAACTAAGAAGGTAAGAATCTGCAAGTACCAATACTTTTGTACTGTACTAGTGTCTTATATTCTAATACATATGTAGGCAAAGTCCAAAGCAAGTGCTCCTCCAACCCAAAGCAGTCAAGCCCCAATTGCATGCCAAGCTTCAAGTGCCACAACTCCTGCAAGGGGAAGAGGAAGAGCTAGGGGAAGTTCAAGTAGAAGGGGAAGTTCAAGTGCAAGGGGAAGAGGAAGAGCAAGGGGAAGTTCAAGTGGAAGACTGGCTCATCTCATGTTTGGAGACAACTACTGAAGCCCTGCTGTGTTTGATGTGCAGCACTTTTGGTTTAGTTTATGTGTAACTGTGGTTTGTGTGCAACTCTGGCTGGTAACATAGGAGCATGAACAGATGCTTGAACAATCTATGATCTGAGCTACAAATGCTTTGGTTCTGTGACAGAAATCTTTTGTTTGTAAGATAGGAATCTTTCTGTCACAGAACCATAGACTGCATGTAGTAGCAGCAGCTGAAACTATGTACTCTAAGTCTGTGGAACATCTACTTTATTAAGCCTTCATGGCATCTAGCTTTTCATCTCACATTTTCATCTCAGAAGTGAATAAGCAAACAACTATGATCTGAGCACAGGTTCATTCTAACATCAAATAGCTGCATAAAGTCATTACAACCCATTGCAAATATGGCATTACACACCATCCAAAAGCTAGAGCTACTTAGGTCCAACAGATAACTGACAGACAACTACAACTACTGGACTTGACATCTATCATCCAATCTTGCCATTACACACCATGGCAACAACCATACCCATGAAGAACAAACACAACAACCTAAAGTACTCAGTAGAACCCTTCTTGCTCTTGCCTTCTTCTATTTCCTTGTCCTTCATCTGCAAAGCTTTGTCCTTAGCTTTAAGTTCTGATTCCTTCTTCATGAGCTCGTTTTGCAAGAACTCATTCACCTTCTGAAGCTGCTGAACATGCTCCATTGCACTGACATACCCAACATCAACCCCCTGCTCCATAACCTGCTTCCTCATCCTCCACACCTCATCACGCAGATCACCAATAAGCTCTGAGTACCACTCACTTGGTTCATCATCAACCCAGACAAAGTAGGCACATTCTGCAACAGTCTGCACAAACTTCAACCAATCATCCAACAGCTTCGATATGCATCAAACAACAGATGCCAATGTAGGAGAAACAAGCTTACCCCGCTCCTTTGGCATCTGCAGTACCTCCGCCCCGGGGACTTCTTACTCCACGAGATCCAGCGGCAAGCCTTCAGCTGGCAGTAGCAGTACTTCGCCGGCGTGTAGTCCAGGGGGCCCACGCGGTACGCCACCGGCGACCCTAGGCCATCGTAGCCGCCACCACCGCCACGACCTGCAGAAGCCGAGCCACGAGAAGAACGCGCGCTTGACTCCGCCATGGCAGCAGCTGGCACCAACAAGAAGTGTCGCGACCTCCAAAACCTAGTTCGCCGGCGGGGGGAGAGAGAGGCGACCGGCGGGGGTGGGGAAAGAAATGGGTGGGATGAAACGAGGGGAGGGGCGACCGTTTTCAGCCCATGGGCCGTCCTCTAGCTGGGCTGCCACGCTGGCCGCCACGCTGGCCAAAACCGCCCTGGAAAACCACCCAGGGGGTAAATCAAACCAAAAACGAAAGTTTAATGTCCCATTTACCCGGTTTTGTAGGTCAAGCCCAAAATTAGACTACCCTTGATAGTTCAGGGGGTTATTTAGACTTTTTCCTTTGAATATATATAGAAAAGTTGTGCAGATTCGAAAATAGTGAAAATATTTGGATATGTTCTATGCAGTATGTAGAACACAGAAAAAAAAATGCTAGGTTTTATTTTCTAGCAATATATATATGTATGAAAATGGTAGCCTTTATTTAGTAAATAACACTATCATGAATTTCAATAATTTAGTGATATGTCCAAAAATCACCAAAATTTGTGGGATGCCTCTGAATATTATTCCCTGGCTTCACACAAAGTTTGGTGGCATTTGGATGAAGTTTGAATAAAATATTATTATACCCTTAATTAGTAATTTAGTAATAATTCCAAAGTAATTAGGTAATGATTAGTTAAATTCTCAAAATTAGGGTTTGAGTGATTTTGGGATTATGTGATGACCTGAGGTCATTGACCTTAATGACCTTTGGCATTTAATTATTGTTTGGCCTTAATGCTTAATTACTGTCATTAGTAATTAATTAAGAATTAATTAAGGTAAATAGGATTAATAATTAGTTAATTTAAGATCATTATGGATTAAGAGAAGTCTTAATTTACAGATGCAACCTTTTGGATAAAAATACTAAGTTGATAAACAACTTTAATTATTATTTACTCTGTGTTGCACCGAGAAGGCAAGTTGTACTCGACTTGGTCCTTCTTGCATATTTGTCATACGCATATCATGAGCATCCATCATTTTGCGTATAGTGCACGTGACCGAAGGAGCGACCGTTGAACCGAACCCCGAGGTCGGTGCTCCGTTCGAAGAAGTAGAATCCGAGACTTGGGAAGTCTCCGAGGGTCCCTCTCTGCCCTGCAACCAAGGCAAGCCCCGGATGCATTAACCCCTCCTTGAATGTTTTGAATCTTTTATCACTTATGGTTTGAAAATGCTGCATTAGGTAGTTGAGAATTGGGTTAACCTACTTGCTGCATTTACTACCTTGATACTTGTTATCTTGTCCTTGGCACCTGTTTTATTTTAAAAACTGCATAGTGATGCTTAGCCCTGCTACTAGATAGGTTTTCAAACAAGAAAGTTTGAAGGGTTGTTGTGGAATACACTTATGGTCAATGATGTTTCAACTTGAGACCGGTCGGTGGACTTGCTTTAAGAATGGAGTCTTAAAGTAGTGTCTCCAGCTGTGTCGGTTAAGGACCGGTCCGTTGATGGCCTGCTGGGTTGAGAATTTATAGTACTAGCCACTTGCCCTCGGTAAGCCCGGTCTTGTGATCCCTCGACGCGAACAGCTACTCGCGCACTGGGAGTGGAAAGATGGCGAGAGTAACGTGTGCCCACCTTACGGATCTGAGATGACCGGAAAACATCTAGATCGGCTGTAGGATGGTGGGGTACTATGCTCTCGGGTGCCGCGAACCTGGTCAAATTTGGGGAGAGCCTGACTTGGGTTGATATATGCAAGATTTGGTTCTACATATGTCGGGTGGTTAGGAACTCCAGCTGGATTGCTAAGCGATTCGAATCGTCGTTGCTCCCCGATTGGGAGACTCAATTCATTCGACCCTCATCGTAGTTAATTATGCAACTAAGTGGTAAAATGAGAAAGGGGGAAATGTCTCATGAGGTTCGGATCCCAATTCCCGGACTCAGAGTGACATGAAGCTATGGCCGTTGGATAGAAAATACTTTGATTAAGGACTAGGAACTTACAGACTCGTCTGTGAGAAGCAACTAGATACACTGTCCTTGAACTCCTCGGCCTCTTAAGGAGAGGAATTCGTGGGTAAAACTTGAAAGTAAGAATGCACTATTAGTAAGCTTTTCCGCAAAACACTTTGGCTCCTTGCTCAGCCACTCCTTGTCTACCCTAAGCCTGCATTCCTAAGTTCTCCTCTTTTTCTGCCGGGTAAGTCTTGTTGAGTACTCCCGTACTTAGGGTTTTATAACCCCTGTTGCAGGTGCTGACTTATGCTGCTAATGGAGGTCATGTCGGTGGGCGCGACATGATTTATCCACCTCTTCTACCTTAGAAGCTTCACCTAAGATGCTTCCGCTACTCCGCACACCTTTTGGAAATTTAGTTGTTTATATTCCATCATATGTTGTAAATTGAGTTATAAATCTTCCGCACTCCAATGTAAGTTATTTTTGTAACAAATGATGTAATGTTGTGGTAACTCCATGTTGATCCTGTATGAGTTAAAATGTGGATGATTCGGGGTCCTCTAAGGGCACCCGACAGACTACCTGGGTTATATGACTCTCATGTGCAGTAATCAGAGGTCTTAATGACAATGATAGGTGCATGTGGGCCATATAATTTAGGTGGTTCTGCCACAGAGTGGTATCGGAGCTCATACATGGATCTTCTGCAACATTACTTGTGAAAAACTTCAAAAGAAATTTACAAATTAAAAGTTTTTGAGGACAACAACTTGTAAATGCTCCTTAACTTTTCTTATGCTTGCTATTCAAGTTCTGTGAAGACTGTCTGCTGACTCAAATAGAAGGCATTGAAAGGGACTTCAATTCTTCTTCAACAAGCCAAGTGAAGAATCAAACTACTCCAACAATGCTTTGTCTAGAGTCTTGCAACATTCCATCCAGAGCGATGAAGATACTGTATAAATAAAGCCCTATAATCTACTAACATGATGAAGATGGAGCACTTTCGCCGTTGAGAAAACGTATAGGGCGAGCATATTGCATACCATGCATAACATGACAATATAATGATACTTAAAAACCCCTCCATATGCTTCAAAAACAGTTATTATTCATTATAGCTGTTTTATTGATGAATCTCATCATGTACCAGCTTTCGTTAACCGATTGATAATCTTTTACTCCATAAGATCCTAATACTTGATTCTCTTGTTATGCATGTGACCTTCCTTGATTTCATCTAACTTGACACATGCTACCTCCTTGCTGTCATTTGATGACATATGTGTTGATTGAATGACACTATGATTGTGTCCTCTTAAGGTACCATGACTTGTAACTTAGGTAACAATGTCGAAACCTGGGGTCTCCTATGGCTCATGACCATGAGGAAATACTGCTGGGCGCTCATTGTTATCAAAGTATATGATCATGATCCCTTATAGTCCACAATTAGGGTGTTTCATTCTTTGGACACTCCTTAGGGATTCAAATTTGTCCTTTTGAGTTCCCTAAACGCCTTGTGGTTGTGATCGACTTTTGATCTTAGTTACATTCTTGGTATTGTGAGACATGGGTTATTGTTGTGGTGCCCTATAGTGGTGCCATGTCCCGTGACCCCGGTGCCGCGTCGGAACCTAGAGTCTTTTGTGTGTCCGGATGACACAAATTTCTGCTGGGCTCGTGCAGGTATCGAGGTTATGGGCATGATCCATTATAGCCCCACAACTAAGGTGCCCTCGCTCTTTAAGCCCTATCATGGGAACCCATGCCCATATCTTTGTGGGAATTACCTAAACCCTTGACTTGGATAACCAACATAGATTGGTTGAAAGCTATTGTAACTGTGCTCTATAGTAGGTACCATGATCCGTGATCACGTTATAACGTCGAGCCTTGTAGTCTCCTGTGGAACCGCGGCCATAAGGAAATACTACCAGGTGCTCGTTAAATATCGGGATCTCTGGTCATGCTCCACTATAGTCTACAGTTAGTATGCTTTCATTCTCCTTGGAAGCTCATTTGGAGATTCATACCTTCTTATGAATTCTCTAAAATTCCTGGTTGATTACAACTTCTTGTTGCTCTTAGTTGTATTTCTCAGACCAATCATAGTTGTTTTATGAACTTCTCAGAAGTTAATGTGCTTAACACATTTCCTTTTCCATTACATACCCTAAGGCTTTAAATCTCGAGGACGAGATTTCTTTAAGGGGGAAGGGCTGTAACATCCCTGATGTTACGAACACTAAAAACGGATCATGTCATCATAAGCATTGCAAAGCATATTTGTTAAGCACATTATTATGCATCAACTTAAAACAAGTTTATTTTGATTGCTTGTGCTTAGGGAAGTAGAGTGTACTTATGTTGTGAAGTGATGCTTGTGTTGGTTGTATAACCCCTAGGGCGGAAGGTTTCCGATAAAATAGGGGGGAAAACCCTGATTTTAAAACCCTGGATTTGCCCCCTTTTGTGTAATTTAAAAACCAAGCAAAATTTGAGGTTGAGTCCAAAATCAAAGTTGTAGATCTTGTCAAGATGTACAACTTTAGTGTTTTGAGTTTTTGAAGTTTCAATACAAAATTCAAAGTAATTTTGAAAATACAGATTTCTAGAAAGTGTCCCCTTTTCCAATTTGAATCCCCAATTCAAAATCTGTTTGGAATCTTGAAAAGTGATCAACATAAAAGTTGTAGAGCTCAACAAAATGAACAACTTTTATGTTGGGAATTTTTCAAGTTGTTGATAAAAATCAAAAGTAATTTTGGAATTTCTATTCTGCCCTAATTCAAATCAGTTTTGCCCCCAAATTGGAATTTGAATTTCAAACGGTTTGGCTCAAATTCGTCCCTCTCCGTTCAAAATCAGCTTTGGATCCTTAAAGATGTTTTGTAGCATTCAAAATTCTGAACAACTTTTATTTTGGCAGAAATTTGACTTCAGTTCAATTTTTGAGAGTAATTTGCAAAAGACAGGGAAGGGAGGGATAGAGCTTGCTACAGTGTCCCGATATGGATCACGAGCTCCAGTCACCGCGCGGCCGCAGGCCGTGCAGCGCCGCGCGCGCGCCTCGCCGCCACGCAGCTACTTGCCGGCCGCGTCACCACGCGACGTGGACGCCCGCGACCCCTCCGCCTCGTCCTTTTGAATGCCCACGCGGCCGACTTCGTGTTCCTCTGTTTCGACGGCCAAAACCACCGGCGACCACTCCCTTCGCAAATACACCATACTCGATCCCTCTCCAACTCAATTGACCCTTCCACCACTTTCGCCGCACTCTTGCGAACCCAGAGCGCTCCCTAGCACGCCCTCAAACCCGCCCAATCGCCGGAGCTTCTTCTTCTCCCCTAACTCCGGCCGAAAGCGCCGCCGTGGGCGCTTCACGTGGCCAGCCCTCCTCCGTGCTTCTCCACCACTTCTGAGCAGCTTGACGAAGTCGTGCTGAGCCCCTGATGCTCCCCAACTCGTCCCCTCGCCTTCCCAGTGGCCGGAGCGCCACGTTTTTCCCTAGCCCCGTCCGGAGCTCCGCCAGTGCCGCTGTTCACGTGGCCATGCCTCCACAGACCACCTCTGGCCAAGTAGAGGGAACCAAAGGGTGTGCGTGAGTCCAGGTGAACTCCACCGCTGCTCCAATGCTGCCGACGAGTACCCCAACGCCGAAACTGCGAGCTCCGACGAGCTTCCTCTGTTTTCAGTTCACGCCAGGAACCTCGCGTTTGAATTAGACACAAGGCAGGGGTCTAATTGCGAAGTTCGTGACTCAGGTGAATAGTGCCATCAGGACCTGTTTGTAGATGATTTGTTAGAATCTTTGGAAATTCATATCTGGAGTTTGGTAACTCCAATTTTGGTGAACAAAATTTTGTTGTGCTCCTTGAAATGTGTAGTTTTTATTAAAAATATGGAACTGACTATGTTTTATAGTAAAATAATTAGTTATGAATTATGTCTTTTAATTATGCTTAAAAGGAAGAAATTCATATCTATTGCTGTATAGCTTCTTTTAAGATGAAACTTTTATGGTAGACTAATGATTATGTGTGTGTGCTGTGGTTAAGTTTTTAGATTCATTGGATGATATATGATTAAGTTATTGATTTATCTTGTGTAGTGCTTATTAAATAGTTTACAATTAAACTAAAAATGAATAAATGTAAAATATGGTTCCTCTACCTTTATATGAGGTTGTTATATCATATAGATACATAAGTTAGCTATGTGTGTGTAGAAAATGTCGAGTTTCTTATTTATCTTGTTGTTACATGCTTCCTTGTGATGGAAATTTATCTTTTTCATGGAAATTGCTATACTTAACCAAATGGTATGAAATTTATACAGTAGACTTTGGAGAGAATATATGAGCTTCTGTAGTTTTGTCAGATTTTACTGTGTACTTTTGATATATGGTTATTACTTTGTCTATTTATCTAAATAAATTAATAAAGACATGAAAGGTATTTATTTAGGGATGACCATGATATTTTCTAGTATCTCTTTGATGTATTTCAACTGTTGGTGAGCTGGGTTTTGCCCAGGTTTAAGTTTGGAACATAAATGAAATGTTTTTCTCTGTAATTCAATTGTTAGTGGTTTCTCGATAGTTTTTGGAACATTATGAATTGCTCTAGGTAGATAATGTTGGATGTGAAACTTGTCTATAACAAAGTTGTATATCATTCATGTATCTACCTGGTGTTAAATTCTGGTGGCATTTGGCCCTATAGTTTCTGAGTTATGCCTGTTTAAATTTAAGTTTCAGAAATGGTTCTTCTCTATCAAATCCTGGATCAGTTTCTGTAGTAGTGTAATTTCAACTTGCTAAACTTATGAATCATGCTTTCATAATAAAAGATGAATTATAGTAATTTTCATAAGCTTTCCAAAATGTTATGGATCATGAATTTTGGTGATCTATAACTCTGGTTATAGATGTATGAAGCTTAATGTCTGGTTCTGTCCAAGGTCTGGACAGGAATGTTTCTTCATGCTATTTGGCCATCTTATCTATTAAATCAGTTCTCGAAGATAATAACAAAGTTGCAGAAAATTATCTAAGCTTTCCAGAAAGTCTAATATCACCTTTATTGGATGCTTGGATCTCTAATTATGGTTGAATGAAGTTGCATATATGCTGCTGTCCTGGTTATGTGTGCAAATTTGATTTATGTTTGAATATATATAGAAAAGTTGTGCAGATTCGAAAATAGTGAAAATATTTGGATATGTTCTATGCAGTATGTAGAACACAGAAAAAAAAATGCTAGGTTTTATTTTCTAGCAATATATATATGTATGAAAATGGTAGCCTTTATTTAGTAAATAACACTATCATGAATTTCAATAATTTAGTGATATGTCCAAAAATCACCAAAATTTGTGGGATGCCTCTGAATATTATTCCCTGGCTTCACACAAAGTTTGGTGGCATTTGGATGAAGTTTGAATAAAATATTATTATACCCTTAATTAGTAATTTAGTAATAATTCCAAAATAATTAGGTAATGATTAGTTAAATTCTCAAAATTAGGGTTTGAGTGATTTTGGGATTATGTGATGACCTGAGGTCATTGACCTTAATGACCTTTGGCATTTAATTATTGTTTGGCCTTAATGCTTAATTACTGTCATTAGTAATTAATTAAGAATTAATTAAGGTAAATAGGATTAATAATTAGTTAATTTAAGATCATTATGGATTAAGAGAAGTCTTAATTTACAGATGCAACCTTTTGGGTAAAAATACTAAGTTGATAAACAAATTTAATTATTATTTACTCTGTGTTGCACCGAGAAGGCAAGTTGTACTCGACTTGGTCCTTCTTGCATATTTGTCATACGCATATCATGAGCATCCATCATTTTGCGTATAGTGCACGTGACCGAAGGAGCGACCGTTGAACCGAACCCCGAGGTCGGTGCTCCGTTCGAAGAAGTAGGATCCGAGACTTGGGAAGTCTCCGAGGGTCCCTCCCTGCCCTGCAACCAAGGCAAGCCCCGGATGCATTAACCCCTCCTTGAATGTTTTGAATCTTTTATCACTTATGGTTTGAAAATGCTGCATTAGGTAGTTGAGAATTGGGTTAACCTACTTGCTGCATTTACTACCTTGATACTTGTTATCTTGTCCTTGGCACCTGTTTTATTTTAAAAACTGCGTAGTGATGCTTAGCCCTGCTACTAGATAGGTTTTCAAACAAGAAAGTTTGAAGGGTTGTTGTGGAATACACTTATGGTCAATGATGTTTCAACTTGAGACCGGTCGGTGGACTTGCTTTAAGAATGGAGTCTTAAAGTAGTGTCTCCAACTGTGTCGGTTAAGGACCGGTCCGTTGATGGCCTGCTGGGTTGAGAATTTATAGTACTAGCCACTTGCCCTCGGTAAGCCCGGTCTTGTGATCCCTCGACGCGAACAGCTACTCGCGCACTGGGAGTGGAAAGATGGCGAGAGTAACGTGTGCCCACCTTACGGATCTGAGATGACCGGAAAACATCTAGATCGGCTATAGGATGGTGGGGTACTGTGCTCTCGGGTGCCGCAAACCTGGTCAAATTTGGGGAGAGCCTGACTTGGGTTGATATATGCAAGATTTGGTTCTACATATGTCGGGTGGTTAGGAACTCCAGCTGGATTGCTAAGCGATTCGAATCGTCGTTGCTCCCCGATTGGGAGACTCAATTCATTCGACCCTCATCGTAGTTAATTATGCAACTAAGTGGTAAAATGAGAAAGGGGGAAATGTCTCATGAGGTTCGGATCCCAATTCCCGGACTCAGAGTGACATGAAGCTATGGCCGTTGGATAGAAAATACTTTGATTAAGGACTAGGAACTTACAGACTCGTCTGTGAGAAGCAACTAGATACACTGTCCTTGAACTCCTCGGCCTCTTAAGGAGAGGAATTCGTGGGTAAAACTTGAAAGTAAGAATGCACTATTAGTAAGCTTTTCCGCAAAACACTTTGGCTCCTTGCTCAGCCACTCCTTGTCTACCCTAAGCCTGCATTCCTAAGTTCTCCTCTTTTTCTGCCGGGTAAGTCTTGTTGAGTACTCCCGTACTTAGGGTTTTATAACCCCTGTTGCAGGTGCTGACTTATGCTGCTAATGGAGGTCATGTCGGTGGGCGCGACATGATTTATCCACCTCTTCTACCTTAGAAGCTTCACCTAAGATGCTTCCGCTACTCCGCACACCTTTTGGAAATTTAGTTGTTTATATTCCATCATATGTTGTAAATTGAGTTATAAATCTTCCGCACTCCAATGTAAGTTATTTTTGTAACAAATGATGTAATGTTGTGGTAACTCCATGTTGATCCTGTATGAGTTAAAATGTGGATGATTCGGGGTCCTCTAAGGGCACCCGACAGACTACCTGGGTTATATGACTCTCATGTGCAGTAATCAGAGGTCTTAATGACAATGATAGGTGCATGTGGGCCATATAATTTAGGTGGTTCTGCCACAGAGATAACTTAGAATCCATTCTCTAGCTAATCCGACATCACCTACATATATGAGGAGTAGTCTATTTTCTAATCGCTGTGTTCTTTATCCCTTGAACTTATAATTCATTATCATTATCTTTATGGTTTACCCCCTGCTAAAGTAAGTGACTGTGTGACGAGTTTCTCATTAGTAATCATGTTCTTGCAAGTTTATCTCTAGTCTATGCCTTGATAGATTTTTCCCCTTATTTTAATTTCATCCCTTGAGCAAAATTATAAATAACGATACCTGGAATACTTATCCTGGTGAAATGCTACAATGAGGTGTTTTATCTGTGCGCTTGTGGATAGAATAGATTATTTTCTAGAGAGCCTTTACATTTATAAATACCTTTGTACACTCTGGCACCATGCTGGGGATGACAACCTAGTATCTAAGTGGTGTTAGCTAGTGTCAACAGTGGTTCTTCTCACCAAGAGGGCAATAGATGCACCATCATCACTTGAAGTTGATGACTCAACTTCAATCTTCTTGGCTTTGCCCTTGTGAGAAGCTTTGAGGGCCAAGTCCTTCTTTTCTTTCTTAGCGGATGAGGATCCATCTTGGGGGTTCATGTGCATGTACATCTCATGAGCATTGATCTTCCCCAATATGGCGGTTGGTGTAGCAGTGGAGAGATCGCCTTGATGAAGCACCGTTACTATGTGCCCATATTTCTCAATGGGAATCACACATAGTATCTTCCTTGCTACATCCGCCGCACTCATTTGAGTGAGCCCAAGTCCATTAAGCTCCTCTACAATGACATTCAAGCGAGAATACATTTCATTAGCATTTTCTTTAGGAAGCATCTCAAATGTATTAAGCTTGTTCATCACTAGGTGATAGCGTTCCTCGCGTTCACTCTTTGATCCCTCATGGAGCGCACAAAGTTCCTTCCAAAGTTCATGGGCGGTTTTGTGGCTCCGAAAGCGGTTGAACACCTCTTTGCAAAGGCCTCTAAAGATGTGGTTTTTGGCCTTCACATTCCACTTCTCGTTTTCTTGCTCTTGTGGAGTAAGAGCGGTGTCCTTTGCCGGAGGGGTAAACCCTTCGGTCGCGGCTTTTAGGAACTTTATATCGCATGCCTCAAGGTATGACTCCATCCGTATTTTCCAATACGGGAAGTCATCCCCATCGAACATGGGTGGCGGTCCATCCCTGTTAGACATCTTTCTCTAGGCGGTGAAGCCTAAATAATGAGCATAGGCTCCGATACCAATTGAAAGGATCAAGATGCCCAAGAGGGGGGGGTGAATTGGGCTTTTCTAAAAATTTAAGCAACCTATAAGCTCCAATTCCACCCCTTGTGCCTAGAGTGACCTAGAGAGCTACCGGATAAAAAGTTTTGCAACCTAGTTCCAATCCTATTCTAGCATGGCAATTCTAAGAATGTAAAAACACAAAGTAAATGCTAGAATGTAAAGGAGTAGTGGAAGAAAGTGCTCGGTGATGTTTTGCCGAGGTATCGGAGAGTCGCCACTCTCCACTAGTCCTCGTTGGAGCACCCGCGCAAGGGTCTTGCTCCCCCTTAGTCCGCACAAGGACCAAGTGCTCTCTACGGGCTGATTCTTCGACACTCCATCGCGGTGAATCGCCCAAAACCGCTCACAAGCTTGACACGAGCCACCCACAAGAACTCCGGGCGGTCTTCGTGCCTCCAATCACCACCGAACCGTCTAGGTGATGGCGATCACCAAGAGTAACAAGCAAAGAACTCTCACTTGACCCAAACAAGGCTCTAGAGAGTGGTGGATGCACACTTGACTCTTGGAACTCACTAGAGAGGGATTCACTCAAGAAATCACTCAAATCTCAATCCTCTCTAGGCTCTTGCTATTCTCTTGCTCCACAACAAGTTTCTCTGATGTTCAAATGGGCAAGAGACCTCTCATGGACGAGATGGAGGAGTATAAATACTATCCACGAAGTCCAAAGGTCAACCAACTGTTTTCCACTGAAAACGGGGTCACCGGACGCACTGCACCGAGCGTCCGGTGCTCCATAACGGCTAACTGTACTTGCTCTGACAGTTCACCGGACGCTAACTTCCAGCGTCCGGTGCACCGTCCGGTCCTCCAGGAAAACTTACATGCTCCCTACGCATGGGACCGGACGCTACCCGGTGCGTCCGGTGCTAGCGTCCGGTGCTCAGGGCAGGTTTGCAACCTCCCTGGGTATGGGACCGGAAGCTGCCCGGTGAGTCCGGTGCCAGCGTCCGGTGCCTAACCCTAAGCACGGCACTGTTCCAACGGCTAAGGACCTCACCGAACGCACTCATAGAGCGTTCGGTGCAGCGTCCGGTGCCCTCTTGGGCACCCTAACTTCGTCGAAACGCGATCGCTCCAAAACGAAGTTGGTTCCTCTCGATCTAAGGACTATCTCTGAGCTGCCTAGAGCTAGGTTTACCAAGTGTGCACCACACCTAAACCTAAAGCCTTGCCTAAGTCAAGCTACTAGATCAAAGCCCCTCTTAATAGTACGATCAAAGGAAAACAAAGTCCTAAACTACTCTAAGTGCCCTTCTTCACCATATGGCACTTAGACCTAGTCTAGTCTTGACGATGTCCATCCATCCTTTGAAAACCGAAACGATTTCCACTATTAAGTAGGCATGTACGTCCCTGTCCATCGAGTACCTATTACCATGACCTTACCTATGACTTTGCATCTGCAAAACACACGTTAGTCATAGTAATCAGTAATGTCATTAATCACAAAAATCACTAGGGGCCTAGATGCTCTTTCAGAGAGTACCATATTGAAGGTTGAATTACTAATATGACTTACCCATGCTGGTGGACATTTGAAGAAACGACGCCCTCCATCTATCCCCTCTGTGTACATTTGCACCAAACAACCATCACCATGCATGCATTTTGGTCACTCCTCTTTTTGGTCATCATATGCCCTCAGTGGTGCCTCTTTAGTAAAATCATGTTTGCTTTCAAGGGGGAACCTATCATAAATTGCTTCCTCGAAGTCTTTAGGACCAAGAGGACCCTCCCAAAGAAAGGGATTACCCTTCATCGGCCCCTTTCCCTTTCCCTTCCCTCTAGATGACCCTCCAGACATTTTTACTTCAACTGAACAATCTCAAGTGAGTAGCAACGCTCTCACCACTACGTATATATATAGGAACCCAATACTTGGTAGCCGTTGTAATATAAAATAAATGCACCTGAAAAGCCTAGATTCGATTACTGAAAAGCCTAGTTGAAAACTGAAAAGTCTTTTTGATTTTTCATCTGAAAAGCCTAGATTCGATTACTGAAAAGCCTAGTTGAAAACTGAAAAGTCTATTTGGATTGTCATCTGAAAAGGCTAGATTTGTTCACTGTTTCGGATGTGATGATTCAATGAAAAGCCCATATTGGTTCACTGTTTCTGAAAAGCCTACACTGCGACAACCAATAGGAATGGACCACAGAATATGTGCACTACATTGAATAATTCATGGAAAAAATTTGCAAGAGTTTCCCCTGTTTTAGGTGCATCCACAGTTTTAAATAGACATCACAATATAATACAAGCATTGATTCATCCAAATATCACAACACAAGCACATACGCCATCAGAAATGATAGTTCAAATAGTCCACAAAGACCATACAGTCTCATATAGTACAAATAGTCCACAAAATTGACAGTGTCGATACATGCAAAATAACAAAAGTCATGCCATCAATTCTAAGCTGCTACCATGGTGTTAGCCCAGAAGTCATCATCACTGTCTCCTAGTCTTACCCTTACCCTTGTGGCCAAGAGCATCGGTGCCTGGAGTGTACCTAGAAGGCGAACGACGTCGCCTTCTTGCAACCTGCGTAGGTTGAGTAGAAGGAGCATCAGAAAGCTGAGATAACCCAAGCTCGTCATAGTCACGCTCCTCGGCCACCCCCTCTTCGTCCTCATCATCATCGCTTTGAATAGTGTCCATGGTTGGCCGAGACGAGCTCTGTCCTCCAGATCCTATCAACATTTTTCAAATGATGTGTGCACATAATTCATTATATCATACCATGAAAATTGCTCGGTTCAAGTAAACAACAAATTTAATGAAAATATACCTCCCAAAGAAGATGTGCCATGCACAACAGCTGTGTTGCATTGTTGTTCCTATGGCACATGCACATTCATCGCAGCACTAGTACCGCAACCGCAACGAGCTACAGCCTACGTGCTAGTCTCTATTATGCAAAGATTAAAATTCATATTGTTACATATATAATAAATGAGGGTCGTAATACTAGTTCTTACATAAATTCGATGTCAAGTACTTACTCCAAGAAAATTGTTTAGTGTGTGCTCATC